>NC_142030.1:99614727-99915143 GCF_982192425.1 Myodes glareolus
AACTTCCTATGTAACAAAGGATGATTTTGAACTTCTGATCTTCCTGCCATTATCTTGGGTGCTGAGGTTGCAAGTTTGCCCACCAAACCCCATTTATACATTGCTAGGGAGCAAACTCAGGGCCTCCTGGATACTGGGAAAGTATTCTACCAATTGAGCTGTATCTCTAGCTTCAGATTCCAGAGTTCTAGAATCCACAGACAGTCATTCACAGGCATTACTCCTAATAGAATTCCTGCCATCATTGAACATATAATGAAAAATTCAATGTCATGTTTTCCCTTTATTTTAGATATCTAGCAGGTAAGATTTAATAAAAACTATCAAACTGCCCCTGGAACTCCCCTTTTCTTCCTGCTTCATCAATGTGTGTAACAGGAAAAAGGAAAATGATCGTAGAGAGACTAGGGAAATCCAGATGGGTTGGGAAATTTTAGAATTATTTCTTTCTCTTATTTACTTCAGCTACATGAGGGGACAAAGAATGCCCTCATAGAAAAAGTAGGAATCTGCAGAAATATTGAAACCCGGTTCCCCAGCCTGAAGTTTACTGGATGCAGACAGCATGCTGCAGGGTATGCTGGGAGAGCGCTTGGGATGCCTGACCTGTACAGGAGTAAGTTACAGCGGTTCATGAAGATGGAGTCAGGGAAGAAGGCTGACGAACTGACAGCCTAGCATCCACAGGCTAGCACAGCAGGGAAGTATGCAATTTCCCATGCACACTGAAAGTGTAGGAGGCTGGCTTTGCCGAAGTCAAACTGAAAGTCGTTCTGTGAAGGAAGGATGCCTCCAGAGCAGAGTCAGGATCCTGTACTCATGTTGAGACGGAAGCTAATTTATCACACCATTGGATTTTATTTAGGTACTTGATTTATTAACTGGACTTTGTAACCCCTGTTACAAACAATGATAAAGTTCAATGGTCACCTTCTTGACACGTGTAGCAAAGGAGGTGGTGAGATAATTTCATTCACTGTTCAGTCTGAGACACAATTTTAGTCTAGCAGCTGATGGAAAGGGAGGGCTAATTTTAAAGACAAATTTTGGAGGGATGATGTGATTGTTTTCATGTTTTTTTAATAGATTCACAATCTTGTAAAGAGTCATATCAGCTCTTCTGTAGCTTAGCAGTGAAAGAGGTATGGCTGGGACATTCTGGTGTTGGATAGTCGGAAGCAGCGCCTGTTCTAACTGCTCTTCAGGTCATATCTGTGGTGAGATCACAGGTGTGTAAGCTGAGGTGACCACTCATGGCAAAATGACCTTGCTTTACAGGAAAATACGATGTACTCATCCTTCACCTTAGAAGTCAGATCATATCCGTTTCAACAGCTTCCGCCCTAAAACCTTCTCCTCCCAGAAGAGCTAAAACACATCCATATATGGTGAATGGGTTGTCCCCCTACAGGTGTGTTCATAAAACATCAACCTTTTACAGGCATGAGGGTTTGGCATTTTTAAAGTTTTGGAGTGGGGAAAGGAAAGTGGGAAGGTTTCTCAGTCTATGATGACCCTTTTCAAGGGACCCTAAGTCACAGTAGGTTGTAGGCATTGAGTTGAATCACACCTATACTAAGAATCTCTCAAGAATCACCAGGCATTGTGTGAGCCTTTTCTGAGGATATGTGAACAAAACTTCTTCTCAGCCCAAATAAGACACGAACAACAGCATCAAGGACATAATTCCTGCCAAAAGCATCTTTGATGACCAATGAGTTCAACCGGGGTCACCCACATGAGCATGAGCAACTTCAGCAGGATCAGCTCAAACACTACAAGAAACAAATCTCTCTCCCCAGCAACCACTAACAGCCTATAAATTTTGGGGGTGGGTCAGAGCCTCATGAACCCTCTCCTCTAAAAATCTTTAACTGTCTATAGCTACTTGGAGAAAGGCAGGGTCTCTTGAGGCCAGCTCTTCCTCTGTGACAGAAAGTTGATAGATCAGATCTTGCACAAGTCTCTTAACTAGTCACAGTTGCTATGAGTTCCAGGGGGCAGTAGCCATGATCATGCCCGGAAGACAATGTTCTCTGGCACCAAGGGAGTGGAAGACAGTTTGGAGATAGGGGTAGTCCTTATAAGAGGGTACACAAGCAAAAGAGTCAGTGACAGCTGGGTTGCTTAATTCAGCCTTGACACAAAGGTATGTGTCTTGTCTTACTCTGACTTGTTATGACATGCTTGGTTGACATCCCTTGAAGGCCTTCTCTTTTCTGAAGGGAAATGGAGGAGTGGTGGATCTGGGAGAGAGGGGAGGTTGGAGAGGGGGTTGGAGGAGAGGAAGGGAAACTGTGGTCAGGATGTAATATATGAGAGAAGAATAAAAAATTATAAAAAAAAGTTAGACAAGAGACTTCAGGTTTAAGGACATAAAGCACTCTATACACTGGCCAGGCTGGTTTTTTCCCGTGCTGCCATGGATTGCTTGTTCAGGTGAGTGTCTGAGCATCAGTGGACTATATGCTGAAGGTCCTCTGTTCTTGTAGCCAACAAGGGCTGGGGACAGAAAAGGATAATTCAGAAGAAAAAGGAAACCACTCACCTGGAGTGATAGGTAGTAAGTAAGGTGTTTCTTTGGCAAGCATGAAGACCTGAGTCAGAACATCAGAAGTCATGTAAAATGGCAGATATGGTGATGGGTGCCTGAAACGCTGAAGTAACATTCCAATGCTGATGAGACAGGACAACAGAATCCTTGTACTTCACTGGCTAGCTACCCCAGCTCAATCAGTGAGCACCAGGACAGTGAATCTTCCCCAGAAAAGAAAGTGGGTTTCTAAGGAATGCCAGCTAAGATTGTGTTCTCAGGCCTCACATGAATGCGCATTCCCACACTCATTTGTACACCTGCATACACCACACATGTACAGGTACACACACACACAGAAACACACACACACACACACACACAGAGAGAGAGAGAGAGAGAGAGAGAGAGAGAGAGAGAGAGAGATGTATTTTCAAATAAGCTTCTAACTAGCGACTTTCCATAAAGCTTTTCCGTAAATTTTTACCTTTAGTTGCCCACCTACTACTGACCTCTCTTCCCATCTCCCAGTCAAAATCTCCATTTAATTTTTTAATTGCCAATATTCCTGTCTTACTTCATTTCACGTTTGTCTCATCATCCCTGACTTCTCTCTTTCTCTGTCTCTGTCTCTGTCTCTCTGTGTCTCTGTCTCTGTCTCTCTCTCTCTGTCTCTCTCTCTCTGTCTCTCTGAGTTAGGTTCTGTGGTAGCAACATGGCTTTTCATATGACTTTCATTTGAGTTAGTCTTCCCCTCCACCGCCTGCTTTTCCCCATACGGTAGCACCCCTTGCTGCTTAAACCTCCAGCCTTTTGTCCCCCATGATGAGAAGGCTTGCCATCACTGTGCAGAGTGGTGACTTCCCCCCTACACTCGCCTTACAGCTTTCTACCCCCTGCTATTATTATGCCCTGATTTATCATCCATGAATGTTGCTTCATGGAACCGAGAAGCGGGCACATCCTTTGGCCTTTCAGCAACATTCAAGACCAAAGGAAAGCATGCCTCAGCAAATTTCTGCTTATGTCCCAGACCTGAGTCCTGTGGGTATCTCTAGCTGATAGGAGGACTGACAAAGAACATTTTCAGCCATTCTTGCTTTCAGTTCAGAGTCGGGCAAAAATTAATATTGAAAGCACAGGTTCCTTTGGCCAGCCTACAATGCTAGCCATTACCATTTGAAGGATAAATATTATATAAGCGATTAGGTCACGTGATAGTTGATCCATTATTAATTTTTATCATCTCCCAAATATAGCAGCATGAGAGCTGATGGTTTTAAATCTTTTTGCTCGTAGCTTAATGTGCCTCCGAGTCATCCCAGTTCCCTCTCTACCTGGGCCTATGGCTGAGCTCTAGCCCAGCCCAGCAATTAGTTCCTCCGTTTATGCCGACTCATCAGTTCTCAGGGCTGCCGTGCAGAAATGGATTCTGGAGTTGCCCCTAGGCCTGGCAGCAGTGTGGCCTTTGTGTTTGCTACAGGGGAGAATGGAGGAAATAGCTGCCTGTGGGCTGAGTGTCTGTTCTTCCTTTCCTTATGGAATTCAGTTATGATGTGAACACTGACACCGAAAGAACCCTGCATTTCTCATTTTCTCACATGACTCCTGTCAAACCGTATTGATGAAGAAAGGGATGCTTACCCATTTACTAAGGGAAGCTAGTCTATATGGGAGGCTTTTATGTTATAGAAGGATCAAGCCAAGAGGCAGTTACACATGACTTACTTATTTTGACATTACGGAGTTGTACTAGAGGGGCCCTCAGGCAATTACAATGTTACGATTTTATTTGTTTACTTTTGAGACAGTGCTTAACTATGTAGCCCTGGATACCCTGAAACTCACTGTGTAGACTATTTTGATCTGGAACTCACAGAGATCCCCTTGCTTCTGCCCATGGTTACTGGGATTTAAGACATATGACACCATATTTAGATGATATTTTTATGCAGATGTGTGTGCTTTTATGAGTTTATACATATCAGGTACCCCTAGGAGCCCTTGGAAGTCAGAAAAAGCCATTGGATGCCCCAGAACTGGAGTTTCAGATAGTTATGAGCTGAAATGTGGGTTCTGGGATGGCAAGAGCCATCTCTCCAACCAAGACATTTTTAAAGTGTGTGTGTGTGTGTGTGTGTGTGTGTGTGTGTGTGTGTGCGTGCTCGTGACTGCAAATGCATGTGCACACACATGTGTACATATGGGAGACCATGAACAACATATGGAATCATTTCTCAGGCACCGTCCACCATGTTTTTTGAAATGGAATGTTAACAGCCTAGAAATCATTGATTGCATTGGGACGACCCGTGGGCCCCAGAAATCTTCCTATTTCTGCTGCTCCAGTGCTATGATTGCAAGTGTGGGCCACAATGCCCTTTTATTTTTAACAAGGACTTTGTTAACAAGGACTTTCAGGTCATCTTGTGTGCATAGCAACCACGCTATCCACTCTGCCATCTCCCCAGCACCAGCAATGCAGAGCTAAGTAAGATCAAGTGAACAGAGTCGCCAAACTGATGATGTCCTAGTTTATAGATATTCTTGAGAGAAGTTAGCAGTTAGAGCAGAGTTATATGCCCAGGATAGACATCTTAAGTTTCTCTGCTTAGTCTTGTCTACTTATTTAAAGGACCAATCATGTTCCCTTGTAACAGTCATCTTGAGCTTCCATGACAGAATTTCACAGTTTGTGTAGCTTAAAACACAAAATGATTTCTCTGTAGTTCTTAAGACTGGAAAACCCAGGGCCAATAATGTAGATTTGTTTCTAAGATCTAGATTCTTGGCTTTCATCTTTCTGTGTTCTCACATGACCTTTCTGTGGGTAGAGAGAGAGAAAAGAAAGAGAGAAAATGATGGAAGGGGAATGAGTAAAGAAAGAGAAGTGTGGGGGGGAGAAAGAGGGAGAGAGAGAGAGAGAGAGAGAGAGAGAGAGAGAGAGAGAAGGAGAGAGAACCACATTCCTTCATGATATTTCTTTTGGTAAGGCCACTAATCTTATTGTATAACGGCCTGTCCTTATGATCTCATTAAACTCAATGACCACCTTACAGAGACCACCAGCAATTAAAGCCACTTCGGGTATGAGAACTTCAGCATTTGAATTTGGAACAACACAAAATAAGGTAAAACCATCATTTTAAAAGAAAATCATAACCAATGCCTAAATATATGGAATTCTCAAAGAATAAAGAAAATAAGAAAAGTATAAAATCATAAATAGTCATGGTGTTAAAGCAGTCGATGGATGCTTTCATTCAAGGGCCAATAAAACATCTTTTATAAATCATAATATTCTCTGTTCACACATGGAACAGTCCAGATGTTTATGATTATTTAGAAGTACCATGAAACACAACCCCAATATGTTGAAATCTCGATCCCCTTTTTGTCTGGAATTATTTGTTCTGAGCCTTCATACCTTGGAGGATAAATACCACAAGGACAGGGATTCAGGTATCTTCCTCCACATAAGTGATAGATAGGTTTATGATTTTTAAATTCTTGTTTCAATTAGACATTAGAGAATATTTTAAAAAATCTGCTCTAATGATCCTTTTTTCTGTGCTTCTTATTAGAGATGTCTTAAATAGCATGACTTGCCAAGTGATTATAAGCTTTGGATCAAGGAGAGAGTTCTGAGTTAGGGAGGAGAATGTTAATAATGGGAAATATAAGTGAGGCTCATGTTGATATATCCATCATGGTGATTTAGAGAGAAACTTACCAGAGTGTAAATTTACTGAAACGAAATAAAATGTTTCCCTTATGATTGTCTCTTTGTCTCTTATTTCCTGTAGTAAACCCTAAGAGGAAAAAAAGCTTAAAAGAACACTCACATCAGAAGAAAGAAAATGGCTGGTCTGAGTTAGAATGATTACCAAAACTTGCCAGTTGTGACACGTGTGCATGCGCACGCATGCAAACACACACACACACACACACACACACACACACACACATTCTAGAATACAATTTCCTTCTATTCCTCTTCCTTCTTCTCTTCCTCTCTCCTCTCTCTCTTTCTTCCTTTTTTCATAGGATCTTTGATAGGATCTTAGAAGTCCAGGCTAGCCTCAAGCTCACTTTTCTCATTATAGCCCACTTCTACTTGCTATGAAATAAATGGCAGTCCAGACAATGTTTGCTGAATGAATCAGACATAACTGACATATCATCTACTTTCATTTCTTCTTATCTCTAGGGTGTAGCTATTGTAGCTTATGAAGGCTCCAAGGCAAAGCCAACTTTTCAATTAGACAGAGTCGCATGCAATCCAGGACTGTCTACACCTCCCAGTACAAAAACACAATGACCCTATATGTCTGATACTTCTCTCTTTGCACCTTGAGTGCAAAGGTGGGTGATACCATTCCTGGTTTATGCGGTGCTAGGGAATGAATCCAGGGCCTTGTGCATTCTAGGAAAATATTCTAGTAGCTGACTATAGCTCTAGTCCCCAGGGAAAAATACCCTGAATAAAAAAATCTGATTTGGCTGGGCAATGGTGGTGCATGCCTTTAATCCCAGCAATTGGGATGCAGAGGCAGGTAGAACTCTGTAAGTTTGAGACAAGTCTGGTCTACAAGAGCTAGTTCCAGGACAGGCTTCAAAGCTACTGAGAAACCCTGTCTCGAAAAAAACCCAAAAATATCTAGTTTGATTGTGCTGTTTTATATTTTAGCAAGCTTGATTCTTAACTGATATAATTTCTTCCCTTTCTACTCTACAGTTTCAATTTTCCCTCAACTATCTCTGTGGGAAATCCACATCCCCAGTTCATCGGAAGTTTATGGTAATTGAAGTTTTAGGGTTTTCATGCTGGTGTTTTGTGCCTCTTCTTTCTCATTTTGTTTCTTTTGGTCATGTGTCCCTTCATAGTATGCTATTGGTCACTGAGATTGGAAAAGAAGACTCAGAACAACTGTGCGCCTGGCATGTTCCTCACAGGTTAATTTAAGCATAAACTTATGGGCCAGGAAGATGATTCATCTGGTAAAGGCATTTGCTTCCAAGCCTGATGACCTGAGTTCAATCCCTAGGACCCATGTAGCATAAGGAGAGAATTGACTTCGACACATTTTTCTCTCACCTCCACGTGTGAATTATGGCATATGCACACATACACACACCAGTATAACTATAAAAAGAATAATTTAAGCACATAACCATTGTTTATTATTTCTTTTTCTTTATTCTCTCATATAAAACATCCCAACTAATGCCACCCCTCCCTCCACTCCTCACAGTCCTCCCACTGATGGAGGAGGATCATCTGTCTATGTGTTACTTTCATTGGTTAATAAAGAGACTGCCTTGGCTTTTGATAGGACAGCAGCTTAGACAGGTGGAGTAGACAGAACAGAATGCTGGGAGAAAGAAGGAGAGGCAGAGAGCTGCCACCATGAAGCTGCCAGATCAGACATACTGAATCTTTCCCGGTAAGCCACAAGCTCGTGGTGACATACAGATTATGAGAAATGGGTTGAATCAATATGTAAGAGTTAGCCAATAAGAGGCTACAGATAATGGGCCAGGCAGTGTTTAAATGAATACAGTTTCCATGTAATTATTTCAGGTAAAGCTAGCCTGGTGGTAGGACACAGCCCGCCGCTCCATCTACATCCCACCACCTTCATTTTACCCAAGATCCATTGCTCCTCTGTTTCCTTTCAGAAAAAGGCAGTCCTCCAAATAATATCAACTGAACATGACATAACAAGATGCAATAAGACTAGCCACAAACCCTCATACCAAGGCTTAGTGAGGCAACCCAGTAGGAAGAAAATGGTCCCAGGAGCAGGAAAAAAGTCAGAGACACCCCTACTCCCACTGTTAGGAGTCCCACAAAAACACAATCATTGTTTCTATAAACCACTACCATGGTATAAGGATTATACAGTTTTGAGATTTAAAATCCCCTCAACAGCATTTGGGATGGTCATAGACTCTCAAAATTTCTGTGTTTGCTTCTAAACTCATCACCCTGAACCTGAACCTCCAGTTTCCAAGTTAGCTGCCAAGTTCTGTGGAAAGCTGATTGTGTGAAAGTTCTCAGCCCTCTGTAGGGCAAAGCAAAATCGATGCCAGTTCCTGACATATTGATCAGAGTGTCTCTGTAGAGAAGTCTCTGACCCACAGAGGCTTGTGTATCCAGGCCTCCTAGTTGGAGTTCATCACAGCAACCTTATTTGGAGGTAAGGAAAAGTCAGCTTTCTCTCAGGCTGGGCGGGTTAACGAACAGGATTACCATAGACAACGTGGATGAGAGCATCAGAACCTCATTTCCTACTGTTCCAGAGGCTGCGGAGCCAAAGGTGAAGAGTCAGTACTCAGTGGGGGTACTTCCTGGCTCTTAGATGGTGCTCTTTCCCCTGGCTCCTTACAGACTGAAGCAGATTAGGGGGCTTCTGGAGCTGATTATTATTATTATTATTATTTTATTACTATTCTGTTCCTGAGAACTCTTGCCTCCTGATAGAGCACAGGTGTAATGGACAGGGACACTTCCTAGTTTGTTTTGTAGAGATGCACTTGCCCTCTGCATTGTAGAAAGAAACCAGCACACACATATATTAACAGCTTAGTTTGTAGATGCTCTTCATGATTGGCTTGTTTCGGGCTATGCCCTCACAGCCACGATATTCCAGGAGAAAGCACAGACTGACACTGGCAAACACTAACTAGACTCACCATTTCTAGAAGTGTCTGAGCCCAGACGTCCAGAGAAGGAGGGGAGAATACGAGGGATGATCAGATGAAATCCCAGATATCACAACTGACAGCTTCTGCCTCCACCTCTTCCTCCCCACATAACTGCCAGCAGGGCACAGGGGACCAGGGAACTAGCGGGAAGAGATTTGAGGGTGTTAATCCACGATCTTCACAGATTGCTGTCTCTCCGAATAAAACACAATTTTAAAGACTGAGTCTCTGCCTCTGCTCATTGGCATTTGTGAGTGACAGGCAGAAGTTACTTTATGACCTAATCACTTTTCAAAGGCTCCACTTCAAATGTTATTTTTTAGGGGGTTAGGATTCAACATCAGGATTCTGAGGGGCTTCAACCTAACATTCAGTCTGGAGAGGAGTGAATGTTCTCAGAATGCTTCTGCCTCTGCTGTCCTAGCAATATATAAGATGCTGTTAGGAGGGCCAGTTTCAGGGGAGCAGGAAGAAGGAATGGGAAATCTGAAGTGACTCACACAGACAGGGGTGACTCCATGTTCATGGTGGAAGCAAAGGCCTGATGCTCATCCAGTCTTTGACACATGAAGCTTTCCCATGTCAGAATGCTTTTGCTTCCCCGCGACTTTGCCTCCAGGGCTCAGACTGAAGGAGGAAGGGCTTGAACCAACACAGCATCTAATTGGTGCCAGACAGAAGAAGGGAAGAGACCTCACACACACTGGCCAGGAAGAACAAATTCCATGTCTGAGCCAAAGATGGTAAGATAAGGATGTAAAGGTAATACACGTCAAATTTTGAACATGGAGAGACAGAGAGGGCAGAACACAGTGATGGTGTCATTAACTTGAAATTCTTCCATTTTGTCTGCAGTGAGGCTGGGAGACTTGAAGACATGTTCGTTGCTCCTTGGAAATTGGAAGCACACTGTCATTTCACCAGATTGCCATGGCGCTGGGGTTGGAAAAGCAAGAGATTAAGTAATGAGAAGACAGTCGCAAGGCATGTCCTTGTCCCCCAAGTCGCATGTGCATGTGTGTGTGTGTGTGTGTGTGTGTGTGTGTGCTTGTGTGTATGAGAGAAAAAGATTGAGACAGAGTCAGACACACACACCCACTTCTCTACTTCATATTTCTTCTTTCGCGCTATTTAGGCATTGTCTCTTCACAGGAATTCCCCAGGAGACATTTGCTGTTGATATCACACCTTTTTGCCACTTTGTTGCTGCAGTGTCACGGAACAGCTGAAAATCTGGCTGCAGCAGGCTGTGTTGAGTTCCCTCAACATTCTGTTTCCTAGGCCTCATAAATCAAAAAGAAAAAGAAACCAAACAAACAAAAAACAAAACCTGAACAGTGGTTGGAGAGAATGACCGAGCCTATTCTGCCTTCTGTGTGAGAAGGGCTGGGCTGCTGTGGTCTCCAGCTTCAGCGTAGATTCTCCAGGAATCTCAGACCTCTCTACCCACTGGCTGGGATGTAAGCATGGATTGTGTTAAATGTTTGTCCTCCTGTTTAGATCTCTCGTGTGGAAGAGGATGAAGGGCACACCCCTACCCACAGAACTTTGCTTGTTTTTATATTTTTAATGACTCCTATGCTTGTTGGTGTGAGAAGCAATCCTAGGTCACAGACACAACCTTGTCTTTGTTTGTTTGTTTATTTGTTTTATTGAGAGATAAGGTCTCATGTAACCTAGGTTAGCCTCAAAGTCTATCTGAGGATGACTTAAAATCACAATCCTCCTTCCTCAATCTTCCAGTGCAGGAATTACAGTGTATGTTGCCACACTCTACTTTATTCAGCGCTGGGGTACTAGGCAAACACTCTTTTGGCCTAGTTACATCCGTAGCCTGAACAATAAAGATTTTGAAAATTAACTTTGCATGTCCCGAGGTTTAGGGCCCTTACCCAGGGTGGGGAGTGGCCTAGAGTCTCATTGGACTGGCTTGTTACTCTCTAGCACACTGAACATAATGCTTTATATAACAATGTGTCTTCTCAAACAGAAAACATTAGTTCTAATGGGTGTGACATTTTATCAGGATCCCCCTCACCTCATATATTGTGACTTCATCATGAGTTCAGCTGCCCTGTCCCCTTTGATTTGATTTTCATCTTTTTAGTTTTACATTGTCCTGACTTTATTTCATAGGTCTTTTCTGTTCCTCAGATGCTGTCTGCCAGGTTTCATGAGCGTCTTTCAATCACTTGGGCAACGCTAGCTGGAGGGTGAGCCTCAATGTCCTCCTGTGGCCACACCTGCAGGACTGGGATTGCACACCTGTGCCCCTGTGCCTGGATTTCTTCATACAGCTTCTGGGGGAATCAAATTCAGGTCCTTATGTTGTATGGCAAGGACTTTGGCAACAGAGCTATCCCCCCCTCCCCAGATCCAACGGATACATTTTTAATGTCATGCAATTGGTTATTCGGAAAATATTAGTTGATTGACTAACTACTTAGTATTGCTGAATATTGGCATAACTACAGCATGAAGGAATGAAAGCTTTGAATAACAATTCTCATCAGACAAATCATGAAGAATTGGGAAGTTTCTACATTCATGCAACAGTAGCAAATTTGCAGGATTTGGAAAGTCCCAACTTGACTAGTGATGACATCTGCTGTTCATCCCTCTGTGGTGACAACTTCTCTTGGTGCCTTTTAGAAAGTAAGCCTCTCAAGCATCCAAGTCTAAATTGCCATAGTTTCTCTTTCATCGTTCTTCCCAGAAAAAAAAAAATCTGTTCCATTAAAGGCAGCTCTTAACGGACAGCTTAATTGCATAGGCATTGTTCTTGGATGAGTAACAGGAGTCCTCTGTGTGCTGTTCCATCACCTTTGTGAGGATGCTCCTTTGATGAGCATATCTGCGGAAACACTACTGGCAGAAATACACTCAGGGTAAATATTTTGTAGTCTTCACGTCTGAAGGTACCTTTATTCGCTCTTCCTCCTTGGCTGCTAGTTTGGCGAATCAGTAAACTGTAGAATAGAAATAATTTTCCTTGAATGTGTGGGCTCAATCAGGCTTCTAGCTTCCAGATTTGCTGGAGAGAAGCTCACAGCCACTCGGATTTCCCACAGTTCTTACGCATTTATTGAGTCAGTTTTCTGTTGCTCTGACAAAATACACAAGAAGACCAATTCATAATAGATAGAATGAGGTTTGTCTCACAGTATTTGTGGATTCGCACCATGACTGCTTGCTGTTGTGGATCTGGGGTGAGGCTGTGCATTGTATCAGAGAGTTTATGCAGGGTTGTTGAGGGGGACATGGAGACAAAGGAGAGGAAGTGGGTAAGGGAGTCTGTGAGGAAGGATTAGACTGCAGTCCCTTGTCCCAGTGACCCAACCTCCTTTGATTTGGCTACACTTCTCGGTTTTATCTCTTAAAGGGCCACAGGTTAAGAAGGAACTTCCACCACATACCTGGGGTCAGGGAATGTTCTGAATGTAACCACAGCAACACTAATGTTTTCCCCACTAAGCTTTTGGCAAGTTTGTCTCTAACACTCTAAATCAATGCCACAGAACATGGCCTATTATTTTGGATCTATTTTTACTATTTGTATTGGGTACTTAGTGGTCAATTTTAATCCTGTCTTCATCTCCCTTCTAGAACTGGAGTTTAGACATCAATGCCCCACAATGTCTTCTCTACGTTTCCTATTTTTAGTGTGTTTAAAAGGATTCTTCTAATTTAGTTCAACTTCATAAGGTACTACTTTTCAAATTTTCTGACAACATGGAGGCTTTTTCCTCCTCTGAATACTTGGGTAACTTAACGTTTTAACATTATTTATTCTGTGGTGGCTCATGTATAGACGTCAGAGTACAGAGTACAGTCTAGGGGAGTCAGTTCTTCCCACTATGGAGGCCCCGGAACACAATTTAGGATATTATGCCTGTCCGTGAGCTCCTTTAACTTTTATCTACCTCACCAGCCCCTCTTTCAGAGTATTAAAACAGCATTACAATCATGATCATTTATGGTGGATATAATACCCTCCTATTATTCCATGTCATGGCTTTTCTTTTTCTTTTTTTCTTTCTTTCTTTCTTTTTGGTTTTTCCCTTCAATGTTTTTATTTCTGTTTTCCTTTCTGCTGTTTGGTTTCTATTGTAGAGGTAGAGAATCCCCCACAAATCTAACCATGTTTAGTGTTGTGTTCAGTGTGATTGAAGTCCCTCAGAACATGAGTAATGTTAGGGATTTTGTCACAATTCTTTGCAGGATGATTGAGGGGTTGTTACAGTCTCGTATTTTGATAGCTTTGTGGTTTTCTGTGGGTCAGACTTTTCCAGTCTGTCATATGGAAAGTTTAGATCTGTTATAAGTATTCTAGAAAGAAGAAAGACATTCTTTATGCATTTGCTTATTTTGTCACTTCTCTCACACTCTCTCTCTCACACACACACACACGCACACGTGTGCGTGCGTGTGTGTGTGTGTGTGTGTGTGTGTGTGTGATTTACTTGCTGACGCTCTCTAGTGTCTAGAGTGAACACCCCAGTGACCTGTTGGAGACAAGAAAGAGCAGTCACCTAGAGACAGAATGGATAACGGTCCCAGAGATCTCAATTTTTTAAGATAACTTCAATTGCCATTTTGTTCTTCTGTTTGACTCTTCTCTCCCAGTTCCAAAGGTCTTTGGTGACATCATTCCCTGGCCTGTGGCTTCTGCCCTGGGGTCTGCCTGTTTCTGTTTTCCAGAGTCCACTACTTTTGTCTGGTAAACGGCTGTTTGCTACTTAGTCTTCAAAGACTTCTATCTATGGATCTTATTTTGTTATTTACATCCACATTAATTATATCATCAGAGAGAAAAAACTCCTTTCCTTTCTTTATTGTTTTTATTGAGCTATAAATATTTCTCTGTTCCCCTCCTTTCTTTCCCCCTCCCCTTTGGCCCTTCTCATGATCCCCACATTCCCAATTTTCTCCCAAGATTTTCTCTTTTTCTCCTTCCCATGCAGATTAGATCCATGTATGTCTCTCTTTGGGTCCTCTTTATTGTTCAGGTTATCTCGGGTTGTGAACTGTAGGCTGGTTTTCTTTGCTTTATGTTTAAAAATCGCTTATGAGTGTGTACAAAAGCACTTCACCACCTCCACATCAGACAGAGGTCTTATCTCCAAAATATACAAAGAACTTAAGAAACTTATCTTCAAAAGAACAAATAATCCAATAAAAAGTGGGATACAGACCTAAACAGAGAACTCTCAACAGAGGAATAATGGCTGAGAGACACTTAAGGAAATGCTCAACATAATTAGTCATCAGAGAACTGCAAATCAAAACAATTCTGAGATTCCATCTTACATCTGTAAGAATGGCCAAGATAAAAAAACACTGATGACAACTTATGCTGGAGAGGTTGTGGAGTAAAGGGAACACTCCTGCATTGCTGACGGGAGTGCAAACTAGTACAGCTGCTTTGGAAATCAGTGTGGCAATTTTTCAGAAAATTAGGAAACAACCTACCTCAAGACCCAGTAATACCACTTTTGAGTATATACCCAAAGGGTGCTCAATCATGCCACAAGGACATGTGCTCAACTATATTCATAGCAATGTTATTTATGAGAGCCAGAACTTGGAAACAACCTAAATACCCCTCGATCAAAGAATGGATAAAGAAAATGTGGTACATATTCAGAGTAAAAAAAAAATAATGGCATCTTGAAATTTGCAGGCAAATGAATGGATCTAGAAAGCATCATATTGAGTGAAGAAACCCAGGTCCAGAAAAACTCTTTATTATCTAGTGGGGCTTTGGAGGTCTCAAAGCAAAATGCACATATCTAAACCAAAATGCTATTTCCTCTGAATTTCTCCTTCCCTTTATTTTTGTGTGTTTTAACACGTGTGTGTGTGTGTGAGGGCAATGTCCACATGCGCATGTTAGAACACGAGTACAGGTGTCTTCCTTAATCACTCTGCACCTAATTCTTGGAGCTAAGGTCTCACTGGTGTGATGCTTGTGAATTTTGCTAAGCTGGCTGACCAGATATCCCCCAAATCTTCCCATTTCTGCCTCCTCATTGCTGGAATTACCGTTTTAAGAATGGGTTCTGGAGATTGAATTCCGGTCCTCATGACTGTACAGCAAACACTTTACTGACCGAGCCTTGAGAGAAGGATCAGTGTTTCTCACCCTGAACAGGGAGCATCTAGCAGTCAATGTAGACCGTAACGGGTAAACTGTGCTTTTTGCTGACAAATGACTGCCTTCTCCACTGTCTGGGCCTGGGAACTGGGATTCAAAGACTCTTGCAACAAAAAGTCCTTTAAAGGGAAAATACATTTCATAACATTCTCATTCAAAGTCATGGCATCATTTATATCTTAGGATTCATAAAGAAGTAACTTCAACAGGGAACTGACTTGAATCCTAAATGCAAAATGGTTGATATTGAACAAGCAAAAAGACTGTAGGAAAATCTCATGACTAAGTTTTTCAAAATGAAGGGGAAAATGTGATTCTACTGTTGTTACCAGTGTTCCAGATGCTGAGAGTTTTGCTTGATTATGTGTATGTGTGTGTGTGTTACTGGAGATTGAACCTAGGGCCCTGTGCACACTAGGCAAGCTCTCTATCTTGAGATACAGCTCGAGTCTCCTTCCCTTCAGCTTCCTAAACTCAGCACCACATCTGCTTCTTTGTTCCCCCTGGAACATATATCTGATGTATTTTTTTGCAAGAAGAGGATAGTAAGGTATAGCAATATTTTCAGAGGAACAACAATGGCTTACTTTCTATAGGCTTCATGAGTTAACTGCAATAAAATTCTTCATTTATATGGAGTTATTACTCTCTCCAAAAATATATTTCCCCTTTCCTTTTTTACAGCTTGTTTTCCATTTTACATATGCATGTGTGGCGTATAAACGTGTGTGGCTGTGCTTTTGCATACATGTTGGCATGTGTGCATATAGGGATGTATCTGTGGAGGCCTGAGGTTGAGATGAAGAATGATCATCCATCAGTCTCTACCGTATCGGTTGAGACAGGTCTCTCAGTCAAACCCAGATCTTGCAGATATGAGTTATCTAACTAGTCAGCTTGCTCCAGAGATCCCCTGTCCCTGACTTCTGAGGCTGAAATTGCAGCCACCCAGCATTTATATGGTTTTCTAGGGATCTGAATTCTGGCACTTGCCCTTGAGCAGCAAGAACTTAGATCCCTGAGGAATCTCCCCTGTCGGGAGCAGCTAATGTTCTTATGTCTGAAAGTCTAACAAGGCAGTCAAGGGAAGAGAGTATGAGATGATAAGGAAGGATGGGGCAGCGTGGGCAAAAAGACACACAGGGAATTAAAGACTAAAACAATCTGAGGAAGAGGCTACCAGGGAGGAACAGAGGTAGCAGCAGTTCGGAGGAGGTGGGCAAAAGAACCCCAAAACAGCTTTGTCTGAAAAAGACATAATACCATATTATATGTTGCTTGTTGATTAAAACAAAAGCAGTTTTCATCCCCTGAGTCTGTTTTCTGGTCTCTTACTTAGCCTTTGACCCTTTGAAATCTCGTAGATCTTCCACTATTTTTCTCAAAACTAGTGCAAGCAAAGCTACATGTGACCTGTTTATTGGCAAACTCAATAAACAATGTCGTTAGTGGTTTAATTAATTAACTAACTCATGTTCGCTTGGAAGTTTTGAGGGCATGTGTGCATAGCATGTCTTAAATTATTTCATAATACACAAAGAATTACAGTTTTATTTCTGGGCACACTTTACAAGCAAGTTAGTGAACATAATGCAATTCATAACGGACAGAAAAATCAGGATGGGATTAGTGTCTCTAAGCGAGGTAAAAAGAGCTGGAAAGATGGCTCAGGGGGAAAGGGCAAGTGCTGATGTACCGTTATCATTTGGGAAAATGTGGGTGAGAATTTGAGGGAAGAGGCAGCAGTCTAGGAGGGCACTGAATGTGGAAAGTGTTAGCAACTGGGGGCCAGAGAGAGAGAATGGTCTAAGCGCTTCCTGAGGTTGGTTGGATTTAGCCAAGCTGCTCTTAGCCCTGGTTTTTAGGGTCGTCCTGCAACACAGTCATAGCTAAGTTAGAAGAAGAGATGCTTTCTCTCTCCTAGGTATTTGCACATCTAGTTCGTATTTTGTGTGTGTAATCTTAATATACAAAATTATTTTGTGACAAGCTTATAAAATGCAGGCATTAGTGGGGCTATGAAACACACTTGCTCCTTGAAAAGAGAGAAATTCACCTCCAAATTCAGCTCTCAGTAGACTGGAGACTGTGGGTAAGCAGTCGGATGTGGTTCTAATAAACCCTGGCCCTGCTCTCTACACTTTTAGATCTGAGGAACAGGCAGTGTGCTCCCAGCATGCATGCCTGCCACAGCTCCCTGAATTATAATAATGATTGCTTTATTGAGCTCATCTTTTACCTGCCTTAAATGTGAATTCCTTGCAGGTCATAAATGTTGAGTCAACCCTCAGAACAAGGAAGAGATGAAGAGAAGGAAGGAATGGGTGGCCAGGGAGCTATCAGTACTGTTTCCAGGATAGAATGATCCTGGAAATTTGGAAGAGTGTGAAGCTGTGGGAGTTGGGAGCGGCTAGAGAAAGCTGAAGTACATGAAGTGGTCTGTACCTGGGTGTCTGGGGAGCTCTAGGGCAATGGATTTGATGTGCATTCTTCACAGTGGCTGACAGTGGTGACTGCAGAGAGGGACTATCTGGAGTCCCTAATGGCGATGCCACACCAGGTTGTTAGCTTACATTGAGTTACTTCTGGTGTTTACTTCTGTGTGTTCATCGAGACATCTGCACATAGGTCTGGACATTTCTAAAACACTTTTGGGGGAGCCTGTTGGGTGAATTATTTGCAGTTGGAGAACTGAGAACTGTAGGAACTGCAAAAGCCCCTCATGAGGGAATCATGGTCATTTCTTTAGATGTCCTGTGTAATTAGGGTTTCAGCAAAATGTTGAAACTACAAAGCACAATCATGACAATAAGGAAAGCATGAGCCCTAATGACACTGTCAGAAATTAGGTGATGTTCCATTGGTATGTAACTCAATATTCTGCAAGAGGTGGACTTCTGAACTTTGGGGATGTAACACTTGAGAGAGAGAGAGAGAGAGAGAGAGAGAGAGAGAGAGAGAGAGAGAGAGAGAGGATGGAAGGTTAGGATTTAAGCTATCCTCAGCTAGGCAGTAAGTAGGAAGCTCTCCTGAGCTATGTGAGACCGAGACCGACCCCATTGTAAAACAAGCACCAATAATAACAGTGACAATAAACAAAATGCAAAAAGATTTCTGAAATTACATTGGGTATTAGTTATGGCGAAGGGGAAAAGTCCATTTTCTTCACAGAATCTATCATTGTTCTTGGAAACAGGTGAAACATGGTGTAGAAACAAGTATCAGTGCGGGCACAATCCGAGAAACTTGTGATGAGCAAGATAGAAAGAAAAAGATGAAGGATGACACACCAGCAAGCTAAATACAGCAGAGAGAGGTGTGCAGAAGGGCAAAGAGTGTCGGATGGCTTCTGCTGGATCCAGTGTAGATTCCGCTCAAGAACCAGCTGGTGTGAGATAGAAATCACTTCACTTAGTTGTCAGTTCTAATCTCTGCTTTCACATTCTGTTGGCTTAAGAGAGAATAGCCAGTCAGTTTACCATTGAAACTGAGTATACATAAACTCTAGGGATTTTGTGATACCTTAAATATATTCTTTGGAAGGAATATTGTGGGATATAACTCTAGAGGGGTGTGCCTTCTACACAGTCACATAGTAGTTGACCATCCAAGACAAAAGCGAATTCATAATGCTCTCATTTGAGCATGTCTGAAATGATTTTATTGGGGGAATAAAGAAGTGTTTCATCATTTGTAGTTATGTGTCTAGTCACGGTGCTTAGCAGTATAAAATGTGCCTCACCCAAGGACAAACTTTACTGTGCTTCCTCTGTTCTCCATGTTAACTGTGGAAGCTCCTATCACCATACAGCTGCTGTTGCTATGGAGGGAGGGACTCACAAGGCTCTGCCCCTCTCTGGGGATCTAAAGGCCCTAAATGGTGTTTAGGGAAAGGGAAGATAGTTTCTTCAGTGGTGTAGTCCTTGATAACATGCCCATGTGTTGGTTGAGGTTTCTGTCCTGCTCAGTCTGGCAGTTGTTTGGTCCCAAAGAAACACACAGAGGATTACATTAATTATAAACTGGTTGGCCTATTAGCTCAGGCTTCTTATTAACTCTTATATCTTACGTCTTAACCCATAATTCTTGTCTGTGTTAGCCATGTGTCTTGGTACCTTTAACAGCGATGCATTCTCATCTTGCTTTTTTTCTGTTTGGGTGATGAGAGCAGACTTCCCTCTCCTCTTCCCAGAGTTCTCCTGTTCTCATCACCTCAACTCTACTACCTGCCTCATCACCCCACCCATACTTTCTGCCTGGCTACTGGCCAATCAGTGTTTTATTAAAAATAATACAAGTGACAAGATAAAAGACCATAGTCCCACAGCACTTATGCTTCTGTAGATAGCCCTGACTATACTCATGGGTTCCTAAAAAAAAAGAATGGCTGCACGAGTTTGCATTCCCACCAACAATGGATGAGTGTTCCCCTCACCCCACATTCTCTCCAGCATAGGCTATCGTTGGTGTTTTTGACTTTAGCTATTCTGACAGGTGTAAGATGGTATCTCAAAGTGGTTTTGATTTGCATTTCCCTGATCGCTAAGGAGGTTGAGCATGACCTTAAGTGTCTTCTGGCCATTCGAAGTTCATCTGTTGTGAATTCTCTGTTCAGTTCAGTACCCCATTTTTTAATTGGGTTAATTAGAGTTTTAGTGTCTAGTTTCTTGAGTTCTTTGTATATTTTGGAGATCAGACCTTTGTCTGATGAGGGGTTGGTGAAGATCTTCTCCCAGTCAGAAGGCAGCCTTTTTGTCCTACTGACAGTGTCCTTTGCTTTACAGAAGCTTCCCAGTTTCAGTAGATCCCATTTATTCATTGTTTCTCTTATTGTCTGTGCTGCTGGGGTCCTACTTAGGAAGAGGCCTCCTGTGCCTAAATCTTGTAGACTACTTCCCACTTTCTCTTCTATCAGGTTCAAAGTGGACGGATTAATGTTGATGTCTTTAATCCATTTGGACTTGATTTTTGTGCATGGTGATAGATATGGATCTACTTTCATTTTTTTACAGGTTGACATCCAGTTATGCCAGCACCATTTGTTAAAGATGCTTTCCTTCTTCCATTGTATACCTTTAGCTCCCTTGTCGAAAATTAGGTGTTCATAAGTTTGTGGGTTAATATCTGGGTCTTCTATTCGATTTCATAGGTCGACTTCCACTGTGGAAATCAGTGTGGCGGTTTCTCAGGAAACTGGGAGTCAACCTCCCTCAGGACCCAGCAATACCACTCTTGGGAATATACCCTAAAGATTCCCTAACATACTACAAAAGCATTTGTTCAACTATGTTCATAGCTGCACTATTTGTAATAGTCAGAACATGGAAACAACCTAGGTGCCCCTCAATAGAAGAATGGTTAAAAAAGGTGTGGAACATATATACATTAGAGTTTTACTCGGCGGTTAAAAACAATGACATCTTGAATTTTGCATGCAAATGGATGGAAATAGAAAACGCTTTACTGAGTGAGGTAAGCCAGACCCAAAAAGAGGAACACGGTATGTATTCACTCATAAGTGGATTCTAACCATAATTAAAGGTCTTTGAGCCTATTATTCGTGATCCTAGAGAAGCTAAATAAGAAGATGAACCTGATGAAGATTATTTAGCTATCCACCAGGAGGTAGGAAATAGACAAGAGTCCCAGGTAACCTCGGGTGCATGGGGGGGGTGGGAGGGTCGATGGAGGGGGAGAGGGCTAGAGAGAAGGGAGTAGGGGAGGAACGGGGAAAGCTTGGTGGCCGGGGATGGGGGGGGGGGGGAGGTAGGATGAATATGGGATCAGGGAACAATATATTTCAACTAAGGGAGCCATTTTAGGGTTTACAGGAGACTTGATTATATATGGGATCCCAGGTCCAAGGAGAAATCCCCCAGATTGCTCTCTGGACAGAGGAGAGGGTGCCTGAATCGGCCGTGGCCCATGACCATACTGATGTATATTTTGCTTATCACCATAGATCCTTCGTCTGGCGAAGGACGGCTATGCAGTCGGAGGCCCACATTGGAGCAACGGATTGAGCCCCCCGAGGTCCGGAGGGGGAGCGGAAGGAGGAGGAACATGAAAGACGAAATCAGTACTGCGAGGGATGCTATCACTCACTGATACAAGGGAACGGATCTGATGAGAATTTACCAGGGCCAGTCGGACTGGGACTGAACGAGGACGTGATCTAGCCAGATTCTCGGAATTTGGCCGGATTCTCTGACTGTGGCTGGCCCGGGGTCTTTCTGAAAAGCCATTGACTATGACACTGGGACCTGTTTCCTCTGCATATGCTGGATTTTGGGGATCCAGTGTGTTTGGACGCTCGCCTTCCTGGACCTGGAGGGAGGGGGAGGGAGCTGGAGCTTCCCACAGGGCAGGAAACCCTGACTGCCCTGGGGGACGGAGGGGAAGGAGGGGGGGAGTGGGGGGAGTGGGAGGGTGTTGGGAGGGGGGCGGAAATGGAAACTTTTATAATTTAATAAAATTTACTAAAAAAAAAAAAAGAATGGCTAATAAAGGAAGAAATAAAAGGAGTTGCTACAGTCTCTACCACCCGAAGTTTTCTTACCCAATAAGAATGTCCCCACCCCTGCCCAAATGCCCCAAGAGCACAACATGGTGAGGAAGAAGATGCCACTGAAGCCACTCAGGTTTTCAGATTAGTTATTATTTTAGCACAGGTTGGTCTCCTTCAGAAAAGAGTAATCCCTAAAGATGCAAAGACCAGAGTCAGGCCAGTGATCTACATGGCTGTATTGGAATCAAACTGAGCCTGGGCATATATCAGAAGTGGAGGCTTCTCAGAGAAAAGAGGTTGGGGGGAGGTCTAGAGAGATGACCCCGTGGGCAAACAGGAGCACCTGAGAGTGGATTCACAGAAACAATGTAAAGCCAAATAAAGTGCAGTTTGTTGTAATCCTAGTGCTTCTGGGAGGCAGAGATGGAAAACCCCTGGAAGCCCAAGGTCCAGCTAGACTTGAGGACAGGCTGATAAATAAACGAGTCTCAAAAGAAGAAGCAAGTGAAGACGGACAGGGGAGTTGTCGTCTGACCTCCACACATGTACTGTGGCACATGCACACTGGCCTGCACTCATTTGTGACCGTAAACACAGAGAGGGATAGACAAAGAAATCAAAGAAAAAGGCAAGAGTCGGTGGATAGGAGCTGTCATAGCCAGAACCTGGAAACAACCTAAATGCTCCCCAACCAAAGAATGGATAAGTACACAATGGAGTACTACACAGCAGAAAAAAAATAACGACATCTTGAATTTTGCAGGCAAATGGAAGAAGCTAGAAAACATCATTTTGAGTGAGGAAACCCATAATTATCACATGTTTTCACTCATAAGTGGTTTGTAAACATAAAGCAAAGAAATGCAGCCCGAAAATCACAATCGCAGAGAACCTAGACAACAATGAGGACCCTAAGAGAGAAATACATAGATCTAATATACATAGGAAGTAGAAAAAGACAGGATCCCCTGAGTAAATTGGGAGCATGGGGACCTTGGGAGAGGTTGAAGAGGAGAGGAGAGGCAGGGAGGGGAGCAGAAAAAAAAGATAGAACTCGATAAAAATCATTAAAAAAAGAAAAAAGCTTTTCTGTACAAGTTGTGGAGGCTGGCAATTTGAAATTGAACTCAGTTCTTAGCAAGGAATAGCAGTGATTCAATGTGCAACCGACCAACACAGCAGAGAACACAGGGTGGGTTAAGGTGGTGTATGAAATCTCTTTATGGAACATTTGGGACTCAGATTTTCTGTAATGGATTCCAAATACTGAAAGAAGCACTGCATCATTACAAATATTATTTCTAATGAGGATCATTGAATTGCTGACGCTTAAAGTTGGAAAGGGTGAGTGTGGGTAGCTGGTTAGGGATTAGGCTAACCAAATACAAATCAAAGAGAACGGTTAGAAGCCAGGTCTATCTGGTTATCTGACAATGTTTGGTTTTGTTGTCTCTCTGTGGTGTGTGTGTGTGTGTGTGTGTGTGTGTGTGTGTGTGTTATATAGGCCAGAGGTTAATATCAGGTGTCTCCCTCAATCATTCTCCACCTTATCTTATGAGAAAGCGTGTCTCACTGAGCTTGAGGCTTATTAGTTTGGCTAGACTAGCTGGCTAGCCGGCCCCAGGGATATGTCTTTCTGTGCTGGGATTATAGACACACACCACTCATCTTGACATTTTATATTGATGCTGGGAACCAAATGCAGGCTCTCATGCTTGTGTGGCAAGTATTTCACTAACTGAACCATTTCCCTAGCCCTCAGTGTTTTGTATTGTAAAGAAATGTTTCTATAAGCCAATCTTACATTTGCTTCCTAGGTCAAATAATAACTCTTCTAGGAACATCACGGGCTATGTTTACTAAAATTTATGCCACTGTTTCCTACATTTTAATGCAAAGAATCCAAGTGATTCCTTCATTGTTTTCTACCAATTGGAACCTGATGGTTTCTGTTTGGAATTATCACCAGGATGAATATGTGTGGATTTTGTTTCTTTGTTTTGCTTTCCTTGAGACAGATTCTACCCAAGGCTTGTTTCAAATGTATGATATAGCCCGGGATAACCTTAAACTGATGATTTTACTGTTTTTTTCTTCTGAATGATGGGGTGACAGGCATGAGCCACTAAACCTACTTTATGTGATACTGGGGATGGTACTCAGGGCTCTGTGAATGAGAGGAAAACCCTTTACCAACAGCTCCATCCAGCCCCACAGGCATTAAGTCTGAAGTGGGTCCTTCATATTAAATTAAATTGATTAAATTGCTATTTGTGTTATATGTTGCTTGGTCTCTCTCTCTCTCTCTCTCTCTCTCTCTCTCTCTCTCTCTCTCGTGCTTTCCTTGGGTTTTCTTCCTGTGATTCATTGTGTTGTGTTCCCTGAGAAAATTTAACCTTTGAAAAACTGTGACATAGTCAATGGCTTTTCAGAAAGACTTCGGGCCAGCCACATTCAGAGAATCCGGTCAAATTCCGAGAATCTGGTTAGATCACGTCCTCGTTCAGTCCCAGTCCAACTGGCCTTGGTGAACTCTCAATAGATCCGTTCCCTTGTATCAGTGGGTGATAGCATCCCTCGCAGTACAGTGGGAGGGTGTTGGGAAGAGGGGCGGAAATGGAAACTTTTATAATTTAATAAAATTTACTTTCAAAAAAAAAAGAAGGAAAACTGCGACAAACTTTCATACAGTTCCAAAGCTGTTTATTTTTGGTTTTAAAATCTTATTTGTTCTTGTTTTATGTGTGTGCATGTATATATGCACACCGCGTGTGTGACTTGCATGTGGAGGTAAGAAGATGATGTCTGTGTCCCCGAGGATGGGGTTACAAATATCAATGAACCGCTATAGAAATGCTGGATCCTCCCCAGGAGCAGTAAGTGCTCTTAACTGCTTCAGCTTCTCTTTGGTCCTTACAGCTGTTTTAGAGTAAATATATCAAATTCAACATACCCCAATTAGAAGAAGTGGTAAAGTTATCCTTATTAAACTGTACTTGTAATATTCTGGCATTTGTCTCTAATATTTTTATTTCGATCTTCTGTTGGCTGTACACTCAAATTGAAAGCATTATGACACAGCAGATTTTTATAAAACCATGGAAAATCTGTATGTGTTTTAAATAGACATCTTTTAAAATTACCACAGCTTTTATTTTCTTAGTCTATGAAATGGTAACCTAGCAGAAAAGTAAAATTCCAAACTGAGAGTTGGGTCATTCCTTTTTTTTTTGAGCAATTGCTTTTTTTCCCCTTGAGATTTTGAGTTTAATATAATAATAGGCTATTGACGTGAAAAGGAAAATATAGTGTATACTAGACATTCTTTAAGTTTTTTTATTACTGTGTGTGTGTGTGTACATGTGTGCATATAGTTGCACAAGCATGCCATGGTGTATGTGTGCAGGTCAGGGGGAAACTTGTGTAAGTCAGTTCTTTCCTATCCTGTGGGTCCAGGGATTGAACAGAGGTCGTCAGGGTTGGCACCAAGTGAAATGTTTTGCTGCTAACTCCCAATACATTGCACATCAGAATTTTCTTCATTTTATTTTCTAAGTCCAACATTAGACAGGTAATCTAGATGAGCTCTGCCCACTCACTACGTGTGGTGGTGATGGTGTGTAACCTGCATCCTCGAGTTACCTAGGTGGAAATGGAACTTACATTTGAAGAACTGTGGGGAGTAGATCTGTCCTAGCTTTTTTTCTGTTGCCGTGATAAAGCTCTCCAACCAGAAGTAACACAGAGGAGGAAGGGGTTATTTCAGTTTATAGGACAGCCCATGACTGAGGGAAGTCAGGGCTGGATGTAGGGCAAGAACCTGAAGCAGCAGCCGTAGAGAAACACTGCGGGCTGGATTGTGTCCTGCCTCCTTCACTCAGATGTTCACTTGTTCATGCTTCACTAGTTTTCTTAACTCAGTCAAGGGCTTCCTTCCTAGATATGATGTCAACCACAGTGGCCTGGTACTTATGTTACCAACCAAGGTAATCCCCTCATACACAGGCCCACAGGCCAATTGGGTCTGGGAAATACCTCAGCTGAGACTATCAGGTGACTCTAGGCTGTGCCAAGGTGACAAAAAGGAAGTAGAGAAATAGGCAAAGTCTCCTGTGACCGTAGTTGTTGCCCCTTGGCCACATGTATGATTGTGGAGGTGATCACGAAAGTGTCTACTGTTCCTGAGTTTTGATGACTGTTTCCAGATGTTACAATTCTCTGGTGTGGATGAGGAAAACTTGTCTCCAAACAAACACCCATCCCTTTGTCCTTCTGTAATGTACATCACACCGGTAAACTCTCACATCCTGTTTAAGCCAAGTTTTCATCACAGGAAGATAGGAAGCTGAATCTGGGAGTCAAGAGTTCTGTCCTTGTCTCAGGCACAAGAATGTTTATGTTAAGTGTCCTTTAAAACCTGGCCTTGTGTAAGGCTGGGCCCTTTCTTCCTAATGGGAAGAGGAGAGAAACAGCTTGAGTTAAACTATCACGTACTTGAGAACACTAGAAGCAGAGACTACTTCCAATAGCCTACTATGGTTTATCTCATGCCATTAAAGTGTGAGAACGGGAAGCTCATCCATGAAGAAAAACTCAATCAAAAGTCAGCTGACGGATTCACCTTCCTCAGTCAATTTTCTGCTGAATTTCTAAGTCCCGATTGGATGATGCTACCTTTGTTGGCGCTCTCAATTAGGCTACTCCAGTCTTCTCTTCTGGATATTGTAAACTCAGGTGATGGTATTTTCCTGTCTCTCTGACACTCCATGCCTATTCTTTTGCATTGACTTTCTATATGTTTAGTAAACCCACACTCTGAACAGAAAGCAAGGCAATTGTAGATCATTTCCTGTAGTGTCCAGAACATCTCCTGTTGTACCTGGGATATCCAGACAATTTAATTTGGAGGTTTGAATATATATAGCACCAAGGACTACCTAAAAGAGGAGCTCTGAGCCAAACCTGTGGGTTTCAACTTCTAATTACCCACTGGAATTCTCACCTGCTGCTTCGCTGACTTGCATATTTTGTATCATTTTCTTCACTCATTTATTGCATTCTCATTATTATTTACTTCCCTGGATCTTACTTGCATCTTTTACAAATCTTTCTAATTTCCTGTGATTAATACCTGCCTTTTTAATTATTAACGTTTTACTCATCCACATTTTAAATAAAGGCACTTGCCTATACATACACATATAAATGTATATAAAATATACACATTTTCTCTAAATATTATTTTATTTCACTGCATAAATTTAATGCATTGTTTTCATTATCTCAGAATACAAAATGTATGAAGCCATATCTGTGAATTCCTCTTTGGTGTGTGGGTTGTTTAAAATATAGAGTTCAATGAAAATATAAGCCATATTTGTAGTTTAAAATGATAAACATTGAGGGCCTGGAGATATAGCTCAGTTGGTAAGTGCTTTCCTTGCAAGAATAAAGATCTGAGTTTAATTCCAAGAACACATGTAAGAAGCAGGACGTGGTGGCACATGTGTTTAATTCCTCTGTGGGAAGACCATGACGGATCTCTGAGGCTCATTGAGTAGCCATGTTAGCCTAATTGGTGAGTTCCACACCAGTGAGAAAATCTCTGCTGGATAATTTTATGTCAATTTGACCCAGACTAGAATAATCTGAGAAGGGGAAATCCCAGTTGAGAAAATGCTTCCATAAGCATTTTAAGGTTAAGCCATAGGCAATCCTGTATAACATTAATTAGTAATTGATGATGGAGGGGCCAGACTATTGCGGGTGAGGTTACATAAAAGATCAGAATGAGCAAGCCATAGGGAGCAAACTAGTAAGAAGTAGCCCTCCATGAACTCTGCATCAACTCCTGCCTGCAGGTTCCTATCTGTTTGAGTTCTTGTCTTAACTTCCTTTGGTGGTGGATCATGGATGTAGAAGCATAGGCCAAATAAACTTTTTTCTACAAACTTGCTTCTAGTCATAATATTTTATCATAGAAATAATACCCACACTAAGACAGAGTCTGTCTCAGAAATCAAGGAGGATGACCCCTGAAGGGTGTCATGGTTGACCTCTGTCACACATGTCGCAAACCACATGTACACATGCTCTCACCCCCCACATTCTCACTTCAAAGCTCAAACCACAAGATGTGTTGCTGCTCTGGTTGTTCTCTGTCAGATCCTATATGGCTACATCAGGTCTTGTAGTTGGCCCTTTTCCTGATCTCATTGATTATATTTCTTTTCTGTTTAAAATGTTTGGTTTTACTTATTTATTTATTTATTTATTTACTTATTTATTAAATGTGTATGTGTGAGCACATATATGTCAAAGCATGCATGGGGAGGTTCAGAGGACAACCTGTAGCAATCTGTTCTCTCTTACTTCCACTGAACTCAGGTCCAATACTTGATGACAAGCATCTTTACCTGTTGAGTACTCTCACTGCCTCTAGTCCCATTTCTTTATTTTCATTTTGTTTCATGAGGATGAGTGTTTTGCCTGCATGTATGCCTGTGTACCACGTATGTTCCTGCTCCTCACAGAAGCCAGCAGAGGGCATTGGATGTGTAAAGACTGGGGTTAAAGAAAATTATGAGCCACTATGTGGGTGCAGGGAATTGAACCAGGGTCATCTGAAAAAGCAGGCAGTGCTTTTAACCTTGAGCCATCTCTTCAACACCCCTGTTTTCATTTTTTTACAAGGATATTTCTTTTTTTTTGTTTAAAATTTGAGCTTCACGGTGTCAGACTTTTTCAAATATTGGTCGACTGTTTTCTAGAATGTTCGAGACATCTTTTTGTTTCAGAAGAGAAAATATATATGTACACAAACATGTGTACATCAATTTAGTTCCCCAAACTTATTAAGTGATTTCTTCTCATAGTGTTCCTTACCCATGACATTCTGAACTCTGTCACAGAGGTGCTTATTACATTGCCACACAGTTCAGTCTTGTAGGTGCTCTTGAGTAGGATATATTTCTAATGAGTAAAGTTTGTTGATCTTCAGAACTTCAAGGTGTCTTAGTGGGTAAAGGCACTCGCTGCCAAGTCAAAGGACAAGCGTTTAATGCCTGAGAACCCACAAGGTGCAAAGAGAAAAGTGATTCTCACAAGTTGTTCCCTGATCTACACACACACACATACGCACACACACACACACAGTACATGTGTATCCATGCACATTCAGAAATTCACAGGAGATGAACATCCAGTCTGGATAATATTTCATAATAAAGCCCGTCAGAGTGGTGCTTTTCATTTTCTCAAGCTTTCTGGGTCTAGTATGCTCACATGGGACAAATTCACCCTGGTCAATTCTGATATGTGCATGAGGACTCATGGGAAGACTCTCTTCCAACATTAATGATGCATTTTCCCCACAATGATATTTGAGGCAAAGAAGCGACTATTTGTGAGTGACTAGCAGCTTTTTTCATCTCTCACAAAAAAACCCACAACCTTCATAATGTCTATGGCTGAACAGAAAAAAGAAAAGAAAGCCAGAAACCATTTTTCCATTGGTAAAATATACAATGATAATTGTGTTTGCAAATCTCCATGTCTGTGTTTAGCTTTTCCCAGCTTGCAGAAAGATGGATAGCTTAAATATCCATAGGCAAAGCAAGTATCTCACCATACAGATGCAGAACTCTAAAACCTTACCACCAGCAACAGGTCTTCCTCAGCATTTAGTGGTGTTTTGATTGTTAACACTAAGGATAAATAGATAAAATTTAGTATTAGGTTGATAATGAATTATTGTTAAAAATCAGGGAGCAAAGAGTTAAGGAGAGAAAATTACTTGTACAGCAAGAAAAAAAATGTATAGCCTGGTACCACCAGGGTTATTGAGAGAGTGCCCCTTTAAACTGTGGGACTGCAATTGATCTCTCTATGTTTCCTGGTATTCGTCCCTTTGAAATGAGCAAGAGAGCCAAGACTATTGGCTGCACTGTAGATCTGTCACAACTCAGTACTGAAAAGATACCGTGCAAGTGAATTTAAACAGTCGGCTTTCTATCCCATATTGCCAAGAGCTCTGAGAATGATGAACCAAGTAAATGCTTTATTTAGGGCTAAGTGAGCTGCAGATCCCTCCAGCCTGACAGCGTTTCAGCCTGCAGAGTAAGACAGCAGCAGCAACAGAAGCAGCAGAGGCAGCAGCAACAGCAGCAGCCCCTTGCTCAAGTCCAGCAGAGGAGACTTGATCTCTGGTTCATCTTGGAACTTTGCCTGTGTGTCGTGCACTGTCCAGGGTCCTGAAATATGAACCAGACGGCCAGCGTGTCCCATCACATCAAGTGTCAGCCCTCCAAAACCATCAAGGTAGGGTCTGGTTTTCTTGCTGTTCTCTGATTCTGCACAGGTGTCTTCGTGCATCTATTTTGCTGTGGGCACTGGTTCAGCAGGGACTGCCGGTGGAGGCTTGATCTCGGAAGTGTTTGGCTCTGTTTGTTCGTGTGTGTAGACTGGAGACAGTAGTTTCCGTAGATGCTTCTTTCATACTGACGACTGGATTTTTATTCTTTGGCTGAGAATCTATCTGTGGCATGTTTCAGGAATAAACTTCAGTGCGTGCCTTGAGGAGTTTCTATGTGTGTCAGTGTTCTTGAGGGAACTGGTGATGAATTTGTGAACTGCTTGGAACCGGAAACGTTACATTGGCTCTAAACTTGGACACAGCATGTTCTCCTCATGTGGTTTAGAGTTCATGAGAAGTGAAATCCTTGTTGTCAGCGTTAAACTGGTGGTTGTACTAAAGTCGCACCAGTGAGTGCCCAAATGACTGAGGACAGTTACAGGTACTACCATCTGACTTAGAACCGGCGAAATGGCTGGACCAGGTCTGTGATGATGATGGTGATAAATAAATAAATAAATAAGTTGAAATAAAGTTGGTTTTTCTCTGACAAAAGAATAAGTCATAAATAACTTCTAAAGCTCAGGATTTTGTTTTCTGTGCTAGTTCATAGTGATCTTTAAATGACTATCCATGGGATTCAGAATGACATGGTTCCAGGGAGAAATTTTCTCTGTCTTGCTGTTTATCTAGCCTGGATTGTATTTGTATGATTACTTGGCATCTTCTAGCTAAGTGGTAGTGTCTTTCAAAGTCTTTTATAAACATAATTATAACTTGGCAGGTCAAGTTTGGTTACTGCCATGTGTCATTCACAGGGTCTGCACGCCTTTCACTATGGTGCTGGAATCTAAGAAGCTTGGGTTTTTATGATTTACAGCTCTTTTTGTTTTCTATCTTTGGCCCTTGACAATGCTGCATTGACTGTAATTACAAAATGAATATAATTTTCAGCAATATCTCTTTTTCGTGAACTTGCCTGCCCTTTCTCAGTGACTTTTAGCAATAAATAGACCATCAACTGCACATTTCACTCGATTTATTTGTGGTTATGTTTTAAAAGCACTGAGGTCTTCTGGATGTAGTCAATGATGTATAATTAGACTCCCATCATATGTAAGCAAAGGGTTAACTGAAATCATATCAACAGAAGGGGTTAATTGAAGTCACATAGAGACCAAATCCAGATAATTTACACCCCCTATAATAGTCAAGGCAGAATCTTTTTTCAGCATTGGTTTTTCTGTACTGTGTCCAAGTTTAGAAATGAAACATTGAGCCTTAGGATTTAAATTGTTCTCTGCTTATAAGATCCCTACATTCGTCAATTATATAAGCATACCACCACTGAGCAATGCCAAGAAATAAAACATATGACATTCTGCATTGTGATATATAAACTCTAGTAGGAAATAAGTGTTGGAGTCTGAAGCAGGGGTAGAATTACAAACTGTCTATCTACCTTTGTTTAGAAACCATAAAATGACCAGTGGCTTTCTGCTTAAGCCTTTGAGGTCACAGGAATCAAGCACTTCATTTGCTTTTCTCTTTATTGGGTAGACACAAATGCATTCTACTTTCTGGGACTCAAAAATCACTTCCTTTATTAGTTCTCTGGCATTGAGTGCTCTCGGACAAACTGTGGAGCAGAAAAGAAAATGTTTCTAGAATCAAGGCTTTTCTTCAGCTTGCTGATCTTGCAGATGTTGGGTTTTTACTCGAACTGCAGCCATTGAATTGAAATGCAAAAGCATCATAAAAACTGGACGACCCACCACTTAGCAATGCGTTTTATTAATGACTTAATGAAAGAATCTTGAATCAAAGCTCTGGGTGATTTGGTTAATTGTACAAGCTAAGTTCTTTTCTGTAACCCCCTCTACTGCTCTGGGGGTGGGCAAAGATGCTTGTGAGGTTCATAAAGTAGAGTTGCCAGCGTTGAACTATTAAGGGAGTAATTACTTGAGTATTTTCCAATTTGCAACCGTAAAAAGGGATGAGTGGAAAAGGCTCTCTTACTTCGAATTATGTCCTCAATTATGAAACATTTATGGCTTTTGGAATTTATACTAAAAATGGCTGTCTATATTTAGGTAATGCATTAGCCTAGGAGCAAAATGCAATAGCAACCTAAAGGGAAAAAAATCTTAGATTGGGAGGGTTTTTGGAAACCTATGGTGCACTGGAGTTTTAACTGTTGGAATCTTGTTGTCATTTGGGTTATTTGGGGTTAATTTCACCCTCATTAAAGTTATCTGACAAGCTAAAGTCAATCCTCTTGTCGAGTTTATGGGTATGAAGATAAGCATAACCCAGTCTAGGACTCTGAAAATACTCAGGTTCTTGAAGAGTTGTATATTGTTTTACTTTAGAAAGATATTTTAGAAGCTTGATGGGCTTTTCTCACATGGCCACCATGTAGTAAACCTGTAGGGAATTCCTTTTATTTGTCAGTACAGAAAATGATGCCTAACCCTGTCTCTGGTACAACTAATGTTAAAAAAAATGGGCAAATGCTTTATCAACTAGAAATGTGTGAAAAGTCCAAAATCCAAAACCACAAAGAAAGCTAGGGATCTGCGTGTCTGTATCTGCGTGTTTCCACACTTTCAGTTTAAGAAGTTCTGAGATCTGCAGAGAATCAAATTCAGCCTCTATTGCCAATGAAAGCTGTCTGTGGTCATGTTAGTGGACAATCTGGAGAAGGGCTGCTGAAGGGTTGGGATGGTGGACAGCATCATCTGGGCTGCCTGACACTTGCTTTTCCTATTTTGGCTATTTTTCAGCTCAGCCAATTTACCCCATGATGTTAGTTTTTGTTATATGCATGTGTGTTTACCCATGTGTGGTTCAGTGTGCATGTGAGTTCTCACAGAGTTCAAGAAAAGGCACCATATCTCCTGACCCTGGAGTTACCAGAGGTTGTGAATCACTTGGTATGGGTTCTGGAAATAAAACACGGTCCTCTGCAATATTATCAAGTGTTCTTAACTTCCAAGTCATCCCTCCAGGCCCATCACCCAGTCTTTGACACAAGTTCTGTGATATGTTGTAGCAGGCTTGTTCCTACAGTCATGGTTTGTAAGAGAGAAGCTAAGAGAGGCAGTCGAATCAAGCTGCCCAGCCTGCTCCCACCTCTCTTTGGATGGAACGCCTAGTGGGACACACTCACAAACCCCTCTCCAACTGCAGGACTTGTAAAAGCCATCGAGACTTTCTCTGAAATGATTACAGGTCTTACAAGCAAAGTCATAGCTCACAAGAATTAAGACAGCAGAAAAGGACTTTCCATTCAAATCTATAGGAAGCTCCAGAAGCTGAGAAGGTGAAATGCAGATCTGAACTTGGCAGTATTATGAACTTGATTTCTGAAAAACTACATTTAGCCTTCTGTTTGCTATCTTGGTTCCTCTTGAAAGTAAGTGGAATCTTCCCATCAAATCTTAAGTTCATCTCTATTTTTTTTTTAGAAAGTGAGATTACAAATTCAAATGTTTCTTTTTTTTTGCTTGTTTTCTAAAAGGAAAGGCAGCTGAATTTCCATTCTCCACATTGTTTATTTAGATTTTATTTTTACTTAAAGTGCCTTTATGTTTATTTGAGTATACAGCATGTGTTTCATGGACTGTAGGAAGGCAGAAGGGGGCATCTGATCCCGTGGAGCTGGAGTTACAGGCAACTTTAAGCTGTCCAAAGTGGGTTCAGGTCTCCAGGAAAACAGCACTGGTTTTTCTCCAATGTCCATGTCTACAGACAAAACCTTCATTTCTTAATGCACATATGTATTTTGTAAATGACTTTCACATTCTAGCATGTCTGGAAATGATGAGTGTCTAAAGGAAGTGAAGAAATGCTACATCTTTTTTTTGAGGTTAGAAGCTTTAAAATTGTGTATGTGTTTGTGTGTGTGTGTGATTAGCTCAGCACATGTGTGTAGATCAGAGGACAACTTTGTGAAGTCAGCGCTCTCATTCCATCTTCACCTGAGTCCTGGTTGCTAGGGCTGGGAAGCATATGCCTTGCCGAGAAATCTTGCTGTTCCCCTGAAGTTAGGAGCTTAGAGTGAATTGATTATAATTGGTCATTCATAAGCAACAGACTAGAGTTTATTAGGAACAATCTACGGTTCGGCACAAAACCTTACTTAGATAGGATTACTTTTCCTATCTAAGACACTTTTGTAGCACCCTTTTCTGTATCTTTCCCCATTTCCAGAGCTTCCTAGTTTATGTTCACCAGATTCCATGTTGAGAAAGAGCCTGTAGGTTCTGTTTGGTTCAGTGAGGTGGTCAAAGCGTTTGCTACCAACCCGAATACTATCCGCGGGATCCACGTGGTGGAGGAAAAGAATCCTGCAAGTTGTCCTCGACCTCTCCATACACATAATGACATGTGTGCATTATGCATCCCTCAAACAAATAAAGTTTAAAAAGCAAAAATCTTGTTTGTTTTCTCCCATGTCCTTGCTAGAATAGTGACTAGTAGGAAAGATTTTAGAAAGACTTCTTCCTGTCTCATTGGCTCGGCATGTACCTTAAGCTGACAAGTTGTGTTTGCAGCAAATTCAGTTAAGGGTTATGTATAGTATTGATAAGCCATGCATTAACATCCTTTTCTCCACTTGTAACTACTTCTAACTCACAGTCTCTCCATATCCTAGGACAAGGAAATGGGATGAAACACTAGGGTTGAGGAGCTAACATTCTTATGCCAATAACACTGTCAAAATATCCTATGTCAGAAAACAGGTAATAGATAAATTCAGTTATAGCACTATTGTATGTCAATAAAAAGTAAATTCAAATGAAAAATATACATGTGTAGAAGAGAATGGAAATTTTATTACTCTGTGTTTCATTCAGTCTTTGGGGCATAGAAATAATTTCTGTATTTAGAGAAGAGGTATTTAAAATTTATTATTATTGTATATATAATGATGATGATGGTTATGTATAAGATAAGTGGATGAACATGTATGGCAGGGACAAGGAGGTCAGAGGACAGCTTAGAGAAGTTAGTCCAGGTCTCTCTTCCCACCTTGATATGGGCTCTAGGACTCAAACTCCTGTTGTTGGATTTTCAGAGCAGTGATTTATCCACTGAACAACCTCTGTGGCCCCTAAGAAATAAGCGCTTTGTAATATGACACTGGGATAGACTGCTATAGTGAGACTGGTTTGTAATTGTCCTCCCCCAGCTCCCAGCATCTCACTGGCTTTTAATCCCATCCTCTACTCTAGTGGATGGGTACACTTCACTATGACATGAACCATGAGCTCATATTATAATTTAGTCTTTAATAATAGTTCACAATTACACACGCTAATGATATCCATAAGAATTCAAACCTTCAGTACTGTGTAAGTAAAACTTGTTCGTGTCATCATGATATAAAACATGTATGAATATCTTAAGTTCAAAATTATTTGAAGTAATAAGGGCAAAGGTTATAAATATATTGTTTCTGCATGTTATTGTGTTATTTCACCATTTATGCTGACACACGCTGAAGGCAGAGTCTCCAGTGGGAACTCTACTGTGACTAAAGACATGGCTGAGCTCTACAGCTCTGTCTGATGAATTAGAGGGTTTCCTTTGGGATGAGTCACCTTCCTAAGCAGTGTTCTACAGGGCAAATCAAACGAGAAGTCTAGCATAAACCAGAGACAGAGACTTCTGTGTGGGTATGTTGATTTACCCCTCACCTAGAAATGGTCTTCTTTGATGAACTGTCCTAATACAGTGTCCTCATAAGCTTAGTGTGGAGAGTCTATCTTAAACATGACGAATAACCTGAGTTAGAGAGCCCACTAACGACAACTTTGTAGTCATTTACAACTTGCATTCATTAAAACCTTTATTATTTTTCTTTTAACAAAAAGGACACTCATAATTGGCCACCTTTATATCTCTTTATCTCAGCTTTTTTTTATAGAAGTAATCTCTTCTGACATTTATAACCTTTGAGTGTCAGCCTTTATTGGAAGAAGTATTCCCACCTAGGGTATTGTTGAAGAACTTTTAAAAGTTTTAAAAACTTGTCTTCTGTTTGAAAAATATCAATCATCTCAATAATTATCTGAAAAGTCATGTTTTGGTTATTTAGGGGAGACATTGCATTTTTAAATTATGTATGTGTGTTCACGAGCGTGCACATGTGTGTGTGTGTGTGTGTGTGTGTGTGTGTGTGTGTGTGTGTGTGTGTGCTGCTGTGGGTGCTGGTTCATACAGAGGCTAGAAGAGGAGGACTCTAGAAGAGCAGCCGGTGAACTTACCTACTGAATCTTCTCTCTAGACTCCACTGGAGACATTCTTGGAAATTAAACCTAAAGCAACAAAAACCAGCCTACAAATTACAATCCCAGAGAATTTAGACAACAAAGAGGACCCTAAGAAAGATATACATGGATCTAATCTACATGGAAAGTAAAAAAAGACAAGATCTCCTGAGTAAATTGGGAGCATGGGGATCTTGGGGGAGGGTTGAAGGGGAGGGGAAAGGCAAGGACAGGAGCAGAGAAAAATGTAGAGCTCAATAAACATCAATTTAAAAACAAAACAAAAAAAACGAAAACTGAGAAGGCTCTATGGGTACCTTATTAAGCCAAGACCATAGTGCAGATCCTCACACAAGCAGTTTCAACATACCCTGGGAATTCATGGAAACAAACCACACCGGGGCTGGATGGCTCAGTGGTGAAGTTGCTTTAGTTGCTCTTGCAGAGGACCTGTATTTGATTCCCAGCATCCACATGCAGCTCACTATCATTTGTAATTGCAGTTCCAGAGTACCACGTGCCCTCTTAACTCCAAGGGCACTGCATGCAAGTGGTGCATGTTCATACTTGCTGCCAAATTCTTATACACATAAATTAAAGGCATTTTTAAAAAAACCTTCAATGTTCTAGACACACATAATGAACCAGTTTCAAGTCTTTCAGGTGACCCTGAGGCACATGAAGTTTCAAAATCACTGAACAAAAGAACTTAGCTGCAAGACATACTTGGGCTTTGGGATGCCTAAAAGAACTCTTCATCCTTGGTTATCACAGAAGCATGACAACTTCAAATTTTCCCTTCAAGTCATAAATAGCATGAGCTCTCTAGGAGCCAAGTTGTAACCGTTCCCAGGGATGCTTTGACACCAGGCGTCCTACACACATAGCAGACTTTGAATGTATAGTAGTTGCTTACTGAAGAAATGCTAATGTCTATTGGTTCTACAAAAGGCTAATTTTAACTTGTAGATTTCAATAAGAACAACAAGAACTGATGTTGAGAGTCTCATGCCATGTTTTAAATTCATATCAAATATCTCAAAGACTTCATTGATGTTTTGCTTGGCTTTCAACAGAGTTGATTTTGATATTGTTTAGGGTGATATGTTAATTAACACACTTTATAACTTTGGGTTACCCTGAGCTAAAGTAGGCAGAGTGTGTAACAAACAAACCTCCCCTTTTTTAGTTAGTTTATGCAGTAAGAATTTAATTATGGCATTTCCACACTCTCATTGTACTCCACTCATTTACCCTTCTCTTAATTTCTTGTGTTTTTCTTCCTTTCCTTCCCTCTCAGTTCCTATCATCCCCCAGCAGTAGACCCTCTTTGGTTTTTATTATAACACACACATGCACACATACACACATGTATATCCATACATGCATAAATATACACACAGCCCTTTAATCTAGGTTTTAATATTAAATATGAGAGAAAATGCATAATGTTAGCTTTAGCTGTCCCATTAGTTTTTCATATTCTTCCTTCTCTTAGATACCTTACTCCCACTACATAATTTTGTTTCTGCTTTGATGGCATCTGAAAATAGATCTAATGTTTATATATATATATATATATATATATATATATATATATATATGTTGTGATGTGATATATATATATATATATACATACCTAATGCCATGAATGTAAAACACATTTACTGCAATAATTCTAACCTATACTCCATGCACAAGAGAAAACATTTGGCATTTCACTTACTGAGACTGAGTCTGGCTTATTTTGCTTAGCAAATTTATCTCCATCTATCTTCTTAAAAATACTAAAGTCTCTCTTCTTGTTGGCTGCATGTGAACTTTGTCACAGTACTACTGATGGGGCACTTGATCGTCATGGCTGTCCCCCTCTTCATGAAAACTCTCTGGCCTTAGATACAAGGCAGGCGGGCAGATGATGGGTGGCAGGAGTACACATCAAGAATGAAGTTCATCATCGTTGACATGCCTGGGCTCCCAGGGGCAGACACAGACTGTGCTCTCATTAGCAGAGCTAAATTTCAGCTGGGTGATAAGCCACACAGTATATATAATTTTCCTTTTTGTTATAAAATGGTCTCTCTCTCTCTCTCTCTGGTGTGTGTGTGTGTGTGTGTGTGTGTGTGTGTGTGTGTGCGCGCGCGCATGCACTGTGTATGTTTGTAGTTGCCTATGGAGGCCAGAAGAGGGTATCAGATCTTCTGGTGCTAGAGTTACAGGCAGCTGTGAACCACCTCACATGGGTGCTGGGAATTAAGCGCTGATCCTCTGGAAGAAGCAAACATTCTTTACTCCTGAGCATCTCTACAGCCTGAGATTTACCATTTGAATGACTTTATTTCTTGTACTTTGTCCTAGCACTTGGACATTTTTATTTTTCTTTCATTTCTCATCGACAACAAAAATATTCTGTGTAAAGCTAGCCCTGCTCCCTGATAAAAGGTTGGATATTCTTTCCTATGGATGGACATTAAGTTGAATTTTCACTCTTCTCTACCACAGTGAATCACATGGCTTAGGAAAGACAATTAACACTGTGAAGGTTTTTCTTTCAGTGAACATAAAGGCAATAAACTTAAATTATCTCTCCAAACAAAGATGCTATATAAGTGCTTTGTGTTATAATTTGTTCTAATAGCAATTTTAAAGGCATTTGATGTTTTCATAGAGAGGTGTAGAGTGAGAATCAATTTTATGGCATAAATGTTGAGATTTTATTTGCAATTATTATTAGCTATAATAATGGTAAAACTCATTTTGAAGTCTCCGGAGAGCTGGAAACTATCTTCAAATTCGGTAGTAACATCTGCACAATTTCATCATGAATTTGTACCAAAAAGGTACACGGCAGGAGAGATGTGGATTCAAATACTGTCTAAAGAAACAATTAATCAAATAAAAAATGCAACTGGCCATTCAAGTACCATATTACTAAGATGTTAACTACATGGATCGGTTAGATTGCATGTATGGTTTTCTTGAAGTTGCATCATGGCATGGATGTGGTCTTTAAACTGCCGCTATTTCTCCATACTTTGTCCCCTTTGCCATGCTGATGCTACCCTACTGTGGTTCTCTTAGCATATCCTATACTATTTTATATATTTTAATAGTATTTTAAAATTATTCTTTGAAGTTTTCATACATATGTATGACATGAATCTTTTAATTCTTAACATAATAACCTTTAATACACACACACACACACACACACACACACACACACATATATATATATATATATATATATATTTGTATATAAAACAAAGCACACAGTGAAATTAACCAGACCCAAAATCTATACATTTCAATGAACTTCTGAACTTCCATATAGTTATAACAGATTTTCTTAATCTGTGGAACTTGACATTAGATTTTACACTTTCTTTTTGTAATTAATCAATTTATTTTTATAAAACAATCTGTTGTTCTCATTTTACATACCAATTCCACTTCACACTCCCTCCCCTCCTTCTCCTCCTCCCACCATCCCTCCACTCCACCCCCAATCCACCCCTCAGAGAAGATAAGGCTTCCCGAGGGAAGTCAACAAAGTTTAGTGCATCATTTTGGGGCAGGACCAAGGCCCTCCCCACTTTACCTAGGCTGATTAAGGTATCCCTCCAAAAACAATGAGATCCAAGAAGCCAGTTAAAGCATCAGGGAGAATTCCTGATACCATTGCCAGTAGCCCTACATTCTGCCACAGTCTACAGCTGTCACCCACATTCAGCAGGCCTAGTTTTGTCCTATGCAGGATTCCCCCGCTTTCAGTACAGACTTAGTGAACTCCCACTAGCTCAGGTGTTTCTGTGGGTATCCATATATGTACATACATACACATGTATGTACGTGTGTATGTGTAGATATAGATATGGATATATATATGTATATATATATATGCAAAGAGTATATAATGAATCTTAATCAGATCTACCCATCATTCTTCCAATGCAACTGCCCACAGACTTCCCCAGAACATCTCCTTCCCAACTTCATGTCATATTTATTTACTTAATCAATGTAGAGAAATTAGGTTTTTTAAAGATGTTCATGGTCATCCAGTAGGGTATGGTCAGCCTACCAGTGATCACACCCTCGGAGAGAAGTGACACTCCATCTCCCAGCAGCCATCAGCTGCTAATAGCTCATTATTACTTTAAGTCTCCTGAGGAATTTTCTCAGGGAGAGTTCTCAGACTCCCTTAGTCCTACACTTGCAAGTTCAGATAATTGTTTATTCTTACACAGTCTTCTATACCTCCTGAAGAAGAGTGGATCTTTTCAGATGTAATTATAAGCATCAATGTATGTCTCCCAAGTAGCTCTTTTGAGCCTCTTTGGGAGTCTATATATTTCATGTTTGTTAATATTTATATTCATAAAATTCAATGTCATGTGCTTACTAAGTGCTCAGTTAGTGTTCTTGAACAAAAGAAGGAAAGACTACTATAAGCTATTTTGTCATCCCAAGTAACAGAGTCTGAAGTTGGATTTCTTAGCCATATCAAGTACTCCTTGGCCCAAGCAGAATTAAATATTTTGTTTCCAAACATATAGACAACATCTGAAGAAATGACTATAAGTTTCCCAGCTTTGTGATAACAGGTATGCTATTATACTCCAGGGTGAGGAGCTTTAGAACGTCAACAATAGAACTTGCATCTTGAACATCCTTCTCTATTATTGAAGAGGAGAGGCTTGCATAATATGGAAACAGATCCCTGCTGGCCTCTTTGAAGCCTGGGTTCAGCCAGACAGACACCACCACCACCACCACTGTTGCTGATGAGTTTAATGAACTGGGCGTTGCCCAGGGACTGCTGGCTCTAGCACTTGGGTCAGGCTTTCTCATTGGAACACCTTAATTTCTATAATGAATCATTGCTGCTGGAGTGAAAAACACTTCTCACAACTCTGGCTTCCAGAATTTTGCCCTAAGAGAATGGATTCTACTTTATTTTAATGGGGAAAAATGGCATGGAGATATTACTGTCTTTAATAGATGAGCTCTTTACTTAAAGAAATTTTCTGAGATAATGATAGAATCAGGGCAGAGAAAATGCATTTGGTGTAGACATTTCTGATCAAAGAAAGATAACTTAGTCAGACTACACATGTGTGTATTATGTATATAATTCACACACCTATGAATGTATGTAGGTATGCATGTATATGCTCTGGAAGATATAACAATAGGACAGAGGCCAAATCAAGAGCTTCTGCCCACAGTAGGCTGCAAGCCCATCCTGCCGAGGCTTGTGTATGTCTAGTCTTCACTATCTCAGCTGCTTAGTGAATCATTTGGTGAAGGGGATTCTGTGCTGCCTGTTGATCTTGAACACAGTGGAGGATCCAAATGAGTACTTTACAGAATCTCCTGATAAATGCTCATGGATAAATAACAGCTCTTTCAGGGAAGACACTGCAAGGCCGAGATGCTCTAAACAAGAGCTAGATTCATAAATGCTGAGAAAAGTGTTCTGGAGACAGAGAAAATGAGCAAAAGGAAGGAAGAAGGAATGCCAGCCATCTTGACAGCAGCCAATAATCGAGACTGACTAGATTGCAGAGTAGAATAGATAGGAAGGGTAAGAGAGGAGACTCATAATGCATATAAGAGGCCAGAGTTCATGTTATCTTTCAGAAGTAGACTATACTTGGAAAGTTAAATTTAAGGGTAAATTGTGCAAAGACCAGGTCCTGATTCCATGGATTCTAGTTCCATCTCTGTGAGTCTGGAGATATTACTGAGGTTTTGAGTTTTGGGATGAATTTTATAAAAACAAGTAGATTTTATTAATTGAGATGTTGGCTTCAAGCATAAAATGATATAAAATTCTAAGTGTTTTGGCAAAAATAATTTTAAAATGAGATTTTTAAATATAAAAAGTCTGTTAGCAGAAACTTCTGGAATAGTTCTTTGTTGGCAGAGGCTGCTCAGTCAATTCTCAGCTACCTAGACTGGCAAGGTTCCAGACTCTGTCTCCTCCAGCAACTACTTGACATCTCCCTGACTCTGCCTACTTTCTCCTCTATGTCTGCTTGGAATTCCCACCTTACTCTTTTCTGCACTGTGATAGGCCCAATCAGCTTTTTTATTTATTAACAAAACACATTCACAGCATACAGAGGGGAATTCCACATCAATTCATCACCAAATGTGACCCTGGGATAAAACTCCTTGAATTCCTTCCTTCCTCCCTCCCTCCCTCCCTCCCTCCCTCCCTCCCTCCCTTCCTCCCTCCCTCCCTTCCTTCCTTCCTTCTTTCCTTCTTCCCTCCTTCCCTCACTCCCCTACTTCCTCTCTTTCATTTTTAAACAGGATCTTAGTTAGCACAGGCTGGTCTTGAACTCCCTTTGTAGTCAAGGATGACTTTGAGCTTCTCCCTCCCCTACTTCCACTTCCTGTGTGCAGGGTTTAAAGGTATACACAACCATGCCTGGTTTAAGCAATGCTGGGGATATAACCAGGGCTTAAGGCAAGCTAGGCAAGCATCCTACGAACTGATCTAAGTCACAATCTTTTGCTTTTCTTGAGTAGTTTCCATCAGTGATACAGGCTTGCTTCAGGTGCTTCACCAACCTATTGATAAAAGAATTGACGATGCCCTGTGGACATTAAGAGAATGCCTCATGTATTTTCCCTGGACTCCCATTGGCTAACACCAAGTCCTTCAACAATTGCTTTTCAAGTGTTTAATGACACACAACTGTGGAGGAAGTAGAGGAGGCATTCACACAAATAAATACTTAAGTTCATTAGAAACAGTCAACAAGGCAGGGTGGTCTGCAGAGAGATCAAAACATGGATGAACTACAGAGATCCAAAAAGTAATATTAGAATCTGGTGGGCATATAATGTCCTCCATTGGGAAAGTTAGAACACTGTCAACTGAACAGGTAACATAGGTTCAATAAGGGATGGTATACCACAGTTTTTGAATGCCTCCCGGCAGAAACGCTATCACTTTGAGGCGAAAGGCAGAAACAGAAGACGTGCCCTCTTTGATTCTAAAAGACTCTCTGTCCAATCGATTGTTCAGTGTATTTTCTTTTTTGTATTGCACAGAAGTCTTTCCCTTTGAGGAACACAAAGAAAAGGGTGTCATTCTTCATATAATTAGGGTCACTCAGTGCCTAACCTGGTGACTTCTTCTCTTGCTTCTCAGAAGACTTAAAGTCTTTAAAACTTCAGAAGCATTTAAATATCCAAATGCCTCCAGCATGGATAGGAAACCTGAATGCCATGGTTAAACCTATAGTAGCTTTGGTAACCATGGTAACTGGATTGCATTTGGCTACCCAATGGTGCACCAAGGGAAAGTACTTCTCTCTCCAAGAAATATTGTTCATGGTGTCTAAAAGTGGGGTAATAAGGTATGTGGAACGGCATCCAACATGAATCTTGGAGGTCTTGGACCATTTGGTTCCTGACTATTGTCTGCATGCGGATTTAACTACTAGATGTTGAACTTGGGCCCGCCACACTGAGCTATGAACCTTCTCCCCTGATGCCACAATTTACCTGACACTGTCATTTGAATGTCTGCAGAATAGTACCAATTCAAAAATTTTTAAAAAATATTTTTAATCCTTGCTGCCTACCTCCTTACTTCTTGAGTTCTTGCTTAGCATTATAGTTTTATTTCTGTTTCTTTGATCAACTATTTTGAAAGGAAGCAACTTAAAAGAGAAAGGATTGATTGTATCTCACAATTCTGGATTATACTCCATGAGTTCAGGAGAGCCAAGGCAAGAAAAAGTTGAAGGACCAAAAGTTGAGGCAGCAGAAAATGCATACACGCATGTTTACTGTTCAGTTAACTTGTTCTATTATTGTACAAACAAGGCCTAAAGCCAGGGAATGACACTGTCTGCTTTAGCCCACAGACATACCTACAGGGTGACCTGACTTGTACAGAATTCCAGGTGATCATTTGTTGTGTCAAGTTGAAAATGAAAACTAACCATCCCATCTCACAAACATGTTACCTGGGTTTGGTCCCCAGCCCTCATATATTTGGCATTCTGGCTGCATATTTCTAACACCAGCTCTCAGGGATTGAAGACTGGGTGGTTAGAAGTTCAAAGTTCTCCTTGTCTACATAACAAGTTTGAAGACAGACTGGGCTATACATAAAAAAGTACAAAGCTACAGTGCCTAATGACTTTGAACATTTAGCTTAAACATTTTAATTACATTTTGCAGAAGTTTTTATCTGCATATACACGTGTAGGTGAAGACTGCTTGTTTGCTTCCTGGCTGCCCGGACACAAATAATGACACAAATCTATATTAATTTCAATACTGTTTGGCCAATAACTTAGGCATATTTTTAGCTAACTTTTAATTTAACCCATTTCTATTCATCTGTGTATCGCCACAAGGTTGAGGCCTATTGGTTATGGCTGGTGACTGGCATTTTTCTCCTTTGGCAGCTACATGTTGTCTGCTTTCTCTCTGTATCTCTGTTCAGATTTCCTTCCTGTCTTTATTCCCACTAAGCTATTGGCTGAAACAGCTTCTTTAATAACCAGTAGTGATAAAAAATATTTATTGCATACAAAGGGAAATCCCACACCAGGTACATGTGTCTGTGTGAGTGTAAGCACATGTGTGAGCATTTTGAACATGAAGTTGGGAGAGAAAAGGGATGAGGGAGTAGGGAAGGCTAGAAAGGAAAGAAAGGAGGTGGAATATGTATTTACCTCAATGCACATTATATATAAAATTCTCAAACAATAAATAAATAATTACAGGTGCAGAGCAATTGATAAGAACATTTGATTTTGAACTTTGAATTCTGATTTTAAATATTTCCATTAATTTTTGTAAAATATTTATGTGTACATGTGTGTTTATATGAGTGCATACCACAAATGCCAGGATTCCAAAAAGGGTATCAAGTCCCACAGAATTGAAGTTATAAATGTGAGCTGTCCCACAGGGGTCTTGGGAACCGAACTCAGGTTCTTAAAAGAAAAAACTCAAGTACTCTTAATCACGGAGAAATTTCTGCAGTCCCTAAAGTTTTAAAAGGATTTATTTTATTTTTAACTTTGTGTTTCTGTGTCTATATACATGTATGAGTGCATACATATGGGTATACAGAAAGACAGACAGATGTACCATATCCCCTACAGTGTGATGCACTAGCGATTTAGAGCTGGCCAAGTTGAGGGCTGGTAACCAAGCTCCAGTCACTTGGCAGAGCAAGCACGTTTAACCACCGAGCCCTCTCTCCAAGCCCTGAACACTTAGTTTAAACTTACCCAGAACTTTAGCTCTGGCCTGGCAACTATTCTTCTTTCTGATCACAATGACTGTTTATTTTCCAGTCAAACTTGCCTACTTTCTGTGTCAGGCAAAATATAATAAAATAAAAACAGCCCAAATCTTTTCTCTGCTATGATCCACAGTTTTGCTCTTCTCATTACCTGGGCAGATGTTTTTTCACGGCACTGCCCATCACCTTTCCAGTTACAGCTTGGAGGGATTTTCTGGGGGCTCCACACAGCCATGCTATGCCCATCCCTATGCCAGCACCATAGAACCTCACCACCTCCAATGGGGATTTTCATGAGTTATGTTGATAAAGTCACTTCTAAGGCCTTTGAGACACGGCCCAGCTGTGTGAAATCTTTGACCTTTGCTTGTTATGCTCACAATCAGAGGAGGATTCTACTTCATTTAAAGATCATTTTGACTTTTGAATCCTAATGTGTTAATCAAGTATGCTTTTTTAATCAATGCATTAATCAAATATGTTTCTCTGGATGTAAGTTTTTTTGGAGTGTAGTATGTTACAAATGTTCCATGATCACATATGTGTGTACATGTGTGCCCATGCATATGGAAGTCACAGGTCAAGATCAATTATCTTTGTCAATTTCTCTCCACTTGAAATTAATACTTTTCATTGCCTAAGAATTTCATTCATGTTTATAAAGCATTTTGAGCAAATTTACCCCCATTCTTTCTCCTCCAATTCCTCTTCTACTCCTTCACCCCTTTTCTCTCCCTATTCATGTGTTCATTTTTCAGGGTAACAGATATACACTGCCATGCCTAGCTTTTTAAATGTGTATTCTGGAGATCCAAACTCAGTCACCATGCATGCATTGCAAGTACTTTATGAATAAGCTATCTCCCAGACAGATCAAATAATTTTGATATATGTTGCTTAAATTTGGATGCAGAGACATAATACTGTCAGTGTTTTGAAAATGTGACTCTTTGTCTTCCCTTCTCACACTAGGAATGAAGGAGAGGGGTAAGGAAAACAGTCCATTACTAACTGCAGAATATAGAATATTTCCAAAGAAAGGTAAGAATGCCATGTGCAGGATCTCAGAGATGTGCCATCTTACTTAGATGAGTTTGAAATTTTGAACTGATACTCAATGTAATGAATATTAGTTACTCAAAGTATTGGCAGCCTTGGTGAGGAATAGAATAAGATATTGAGCAGACGATACACGTTGTAGAAACATCAGATGTGGGAGAACATCACCTCCATCGACATCATAGTTATTTTGATTAGATTATCACTGCTATGAAATAATCTGGCAAAGAATGCACAGTCCTGTTTTCTTTAATCCAAGGAGTGAATAATCCAAAGTAGGATAGGTTTTTCTACGTTTGTGGATGAGTGGGCTTAGTTACAGCAAGATCACCAAGTATGGAAGACTGGGAAGTCATATTTTATCCCAGCTTAGCTTGGTATGGCTAATGTTTCCTGCCTTCCTCCTTAAATGTTCTCTTTGCTCCCTGTTCCCAACATCTCTAAAGAAATAATCGATGTCTAAAGAAATAATCGATGTCTCCAGGCATATTCAGAATACTCATTTCAAAGTCTTTCTCATATCTTTCTCTAGGACGGAACAAGCTTAGGCAAGGAGAGATCACCCATATTGGCTATCTCTGGGTAAGGGTAGGCCTGTCTCTGTGGAATGTCTTCAGGCATGGATAGTGTCGTTCCTGTTAACTGTCTCCTGGCATAGAGAGGCCTTTCTCTGTTGACTATATTCCTAGGGAAGCCTCACCAGATTGCACCTCGTTCTTCAGAGACGAAATTCTATTCCAGTAACATCTTCCTTGGCAACCTGCTATGTTGCTAGTTCAGGTATTTCTAACTACTTGTTTTAATAAAAGAGAGAAATCACCTCTGAGCTAGAGAAATACAAACAAACTCCTGACAGCTGCCCTATCTGTCTATCATGATATCTAAAGTTCTGTGTTTGGAGGATGATTCTTTTAAATTTGGAGAATGACTTCCCCAGTTATCACTTCCTTAAAAGCAGATGAACTGGAAAAATTTGACATATGTGTATTTTGCCAGCCAAAGGCAATCCATCTATTTAGAGAATCGATATTGCACGCTTGCTAACCATGTGCGCTTTGGAAACAAATGGCCTCAGTTTGGTGTTCCAACCTGCCATTTTTAGAACGTTGTCTTCAGTAGCTTTTCAAAAACCTTTCTGAGCCTCCTGCATTTTTGTGTAAGATGAAGTAAGAATCCCACTGAAGTTGGAGTTTTGGGAACTTAATGGGATAAGATGTGCTAGGCATTTGAAAAGCGCTGCTTGCAGGATAGTTCAGTGGGTACAGGCAGTTTCCAAGCCTGACGACCTGAGTTGGATTCTTCATGACCCACATGTTAGAAAAAGAGAGCTGGCATGGGAAGATTGTCTTTTGATGTCCAAAGGTGCACATAACATGCATGGGTGTGTGTGGGTGCTTGTGTATGAGGATATACACAAGAAGATAAATAAACAAATGAACAAACACGCTGAAAATAATTCCATATTTTGTCTCCCTGCTATTGCCTTTTAGCATAGAGGTCACTCTGCATGCACATGACAAGCAAGCAAACAAGCTCATTGATAACAGTACACACCATGATGGAGGAGACCTTGTCAATTGCAGATGAGTCCGCTACTAAAAATATAACTACAGCAAGGAAAAGTTGCATGAAATGAGTTATAAAGGACTGAAGCGCAATGATAAGAACCAGATTCTGACTGTAGTAAGTCAACCCAGGGCTGTTACAATGGCCCAGCAGGTCTAGAGGAGCTTAATCAAGACTGGCAATCTGAGATTGATTTCTGGAACAACTCTACACACAGATGACCACATACATACAAAGACACCAAGATACATGTAAAATTTAAAATAAACCAACATAATCAATACATTAGACATTTCACAGCACAATTTTCTTTATGTCATATTAAAAAACTCAACATTTGGTTATGTAAGAATTTTGAAAATAATTTGCTTGTGTGTGTATGTATGTGTGTCATTTTCTGTATGTGTGTGTGTGTGTGTGTGTGTGTGTGTGATGTGTGTTCAGGTGCTTATGGATACCATAAGAAAACAGTCAGCCCCCTTGTGTTGGAGTTAGCAGTGTGAACTGCCTTGACATGGGTTTGGGAACTAAATTCTGATCCTCTGGAAGAGCAGTAAAGCTCTTAACTACTGAGTCATCTCTCCAGCCACATCAGCATCTGGTTTTTAATGGAATGTCTGCCATCTCACTTGATTGTTAACTCCAGAAGGGAAAAGAATTCTAAAAAAAAAATTAGTCACATACATTAGAGAGAACTTTGCAGAGAAAGTGTAGCCATCATAGAAAGTTGCTTTGATACCTTAGGAATGAAAATGATTTCATGAAAACTGCATAATTAACAAATTTCTTGAGCTAAGCATCTGACCATTTCCTTATTTTTGATCTGGATTTAAAGAATAGGAGAGACAATCTGCTCCTCTTTTAATCATTTGAGCCTGAGGAACAGATTGTCAAGTCCATCATCCTCAGGTACACAGCGAGTTTGATGGCAGCCTGAACTACACGATGCCTTATCTGAAAAGGAGTCAGTTAATTAATGAACAAGATACATATTTGGCTTCCAGTGCTGGAGTCTGAGAAGGGTAGGAGCTCTGTGATGATTGGCCAGCACCTTGGTGTAGCTTTATTACATTATGGAAACAAAAGTCAAAAAGGGAAAGTAACAGGCTTCTTCTTTGTGTATACATGTGTGCATCAATTTGTCCGTGTGCAGGTGCATGCACACACGTGTGGAGTCCAGACGACAGCCTCGTGTGTCATTTCATACTCTCTGCTCAGCTAGTTTTTGAAATAGGATATCTCACTGGCCTGGAACCAGCCATGTATTCTACACTCACTGGCCATGGAGCTCCAAGAAGTGCCCTGTCTCTTCCTCCGAAGAGTTGAGTTTATAAGCGTACACGCCACCAACACAGTGCCTGACTCTTCCACATGGGCTCTGGGGTTCTAATCCAGATACTCGGGAAACCACTTTACTGGCTGTGCTATCCCAATAACCTAAGCTTGCCTTTGTCTTAGGATCCCAGTACTGAGGTAACAACAATATTCTCTATGAGAAGTCCCCTTGTGACATCATTACCTCTTCAGCCCCGTGTCTCCACTCTGTTCACCGTAGCTAAGAAATCACAATGTTCATTTTGAAGAGACATGGAAGTCATAGCCATAGTCACTCTTCATGTGCCACATATTCTTACTCCTTACATGACCCTTTTCTTTGTCAACTGGGCACTGTCATATCCCATGCGCCATTTCTTTGGGATGATCCAATCAGTAACACTCATCTTTCCAGACAGGTTCTTCTCTGATGATTTAACTACCCACATAAATCATATCAGCCTGAAGCACATGATATATGCTGTACGGCCATGTCAAAAGTCATAATCATGTTATGGTCTATAAAGATGTACAGATGAATTACTTCCTGAGACTAATGTCAAAAGAGTATGCAGATTTGGAGAACTCATGTATGATTTGTATCTCCCCAATGTCTCCAAGATTTATTCCTTGTTATTTTGACAAGACAGCCAAATTAAGATCTCAGCAGACATGAACATTTTTATAGTAAAAGAGTCTCACAGTAAAGGCTGGTGAGATGGCTCCACTGGTGAAGGCAGTTGCCACGCAAGCCTGGAGACCTGAGCTCAGTCCTAGTGACTTGTGGCTAGAGGAGAAACCAGGTCCCCCACATTGTCCTCTGATAGTTATATATAGGCCATAGAACAGTTATTCCATCAAACAATTGATAAAATAAGTTTTTATAAGAGTCTCTTAGTGATCTATATTTTAGTTAAAAGGGAGAAAATGAAGTAGCACCAATAAGCATCCGTTTGTCATTAAGTTTCACAATTTTTCTTTTTAAAAGTATATATATATATATATATATATATATATATATACACACACACACACACAGTGTGAGTGTGTGTGTGTGTGTATACAATACCAATGGAGAACAGAAGAATCAGATCCCCTAGATCTGTTGGTTGCAAGTCATCTAACATGGATATTAAGAATTAAACGTGGGTCTTCTGCAAGAGCAGGAAGTGCTCTTAGTTGGTAAGCTGGCTCTCTAACGCTAACATTCTTATTTTGTGTTTTTGCCCTAAAACGTTAATGCAATTCACTGCTTTCTTATTGAATATGCTATTTTTGTATGATACTTCACAGTGCTATTTTTTTTAACAAACCTGGGTCTTTCTATTTCTTGAGTAATTATAAAACAAATCCTATCCTGTCATTTCTGTGACTCGCCTTGTAAGTACTTGGAAGCTGCCTGGCTGCCCTTGTTAATGGAATGAATGACAGCTTGTACTCAAACAGTACACAGTTACAGAGGTTACAGTGAAAATGTTAAAGTCACAATCATCTCCCGAGACCTTCCTATCAACACTCTATGAAATGTCTTCAACTTTTCCTGGCCAATGAGAACCAACAACATGGACTCGATATGTGGTTCAGCTGTTAGAGTGCTTGTCTAGCATGCACAAACCTCTGACTTCAGATTCTAGTGCTGCCTAAACCAGGAGTGGATGGGCATGACTGTAATCACAGCACTTGAGTAGTGAAGAAAGGCAAATCATAAGTTCAGGGTCATACTCAGGTATATGTCAAGTACAAGGCCAGCCTGAGCTACATGAAAACCTGTCTCAAATAGAAGATGGAAACCTAGAGATACATTGCTCAATGATTAAAGTTCATACATTCCCCATAAGCAAATGGATCTGAGTTCAAATCCCCTTGACTTCTAGGTTGGTGTGATGACCTGCGTTTAATTATAGTCATGAAGAAGGATCCTCAGAGCAAACTGGACATGTGAACAAGCTCTTGGATTGATTGGCTCACTTTGCTTCAAATAATAAATTGTAGAACCATAAAGAAAGTTTCTTGACATCATTCTTTCCCCCATACACATCTGCATACACGTGAACTCCCATGTGAATAAATGTACACAAATGTGCGCAGAGAAAAACAAATAGAAAAGGGGAAATCATATCAACATGATGCAATGGATGTAGAGCTAGATACAGAAACAAATGGAATGCTTATTTTTTCTGACTACATTTTACTGTAACCAAATACAATTAGGATGATTCATATTTATGATGATGATGATTTGAGCAAATGCTTGTTTTGAAATTTCTTTCATCAAGGAATTTTTTAGATATAAAGAAACATTCAATGCTATAATAGTAAATATCTTTTTCTTTCTTAAATGGTTTAAATCAATATTTTTAAAAATTTTAACATAATTTCATTATTGACTCTTTGAGAATTTCTCTTTGTACATCCTAATTCTGATGACTTCCCAGCCATTTGCCTGCTCCAACAGTGCCCTTCAAAGAAAATTAAAAAGCAAACAAATCAAAGAAAGCAAACAAAAACAAAAGGAAAAACAAACAAACAAAAAAATAAACTTCTTAACTCCTCCGTATTTCCTGCCTCTCCAACATCCATTCATTTGTCCTGGTGACATTGGGGGCCACAATGTGTCACATAGTATACCTTTTTGTTCAATCAGTTTTACTGGTAAATGTTCATCAATGGTGTGGTTCAAGACCTCTGCTTCCTGATCTATTATCATCACTGGATCCTCACCAGAACTCTTCTCGGATATCCCAAGGCTGCCCTGATTCATGGAGATTTCAGAAATCATTATGCAGGCCTAGTACCTTTATGTTTATGAGCTCCAGGTCCTAGATGGGGTAGATGTTAGGGTTGGACAAGTCCAGGCACAGCTGTGGGCCTAGGTGGTATTTGAGCTGGTCAGTCCAGGCCATTGGAGTTGCCTCACCTCAGATGAGGGGCAGAGCCAGATTCCCACCCCTTGCCATCAGGGTCAGTTCTCCCTTGCCCATGGTGAGGGGTAGGACAAGCTCTCCTGGGTGTGGTAACCAGCTTTCTTGCTGCAGTGTCCAGCAAGAAACAGGGCCAGCTATTTCAGAGTCAGTTAATGGCTGTGCTGGCTCAGCATGGCTCTCTGAAATAAAATATTTTTATACTTTGATAATTTCATACACATATACAATATATTATGATCATGTCTAGCTTGTATTTATAATCTCAACCCCAAGACCCTCCAAAGTATCTCCCTCTCAATTTTATTTCCATAGGTGTGCATTGTTTGTATGTTTGTACATATATATGTATACACACACACGTAAATATATAGCATTGGATGCAGTAGGATAACTCTTCACATTTATACAAACACATATGTCTCAATGTGTCAAATTGGTGCTGTTCATTTATGCATGGATGTGGCAGCATCCACGGAGGCACGAAGAATTTGCCAGTGGTCCTTACCTCTGAAATATGACTCTCCCTTCCTCAGCAGCCAACAATTGCCAGTAGCCTCTCAACTAAGAGTCAACCCTCTCATTTTGTACTGGTGCTTTATGATCTATAGGTGTATTACATATCATCTAAGATTATTTGGCAGGTTGAGGGTTTAAGTCACTCTCCCTACAGGAGATGCTTATCTGAGAGCCGCAGCAAATTCTCCATATTCAGACAAGCCTCTCATAGTGACGTGCTGAAAGAGGCAGCCATAACAGAGCAAGTTCAAAATGCAAACTGGTTAAGGCAAGGTGTAAACTATTTTGGAGCAACCTTCTTCATCCCTATAATTTTGAAAAATGTAAAGCTATTTGCATTACCTCCTCTTTGAAACAGTGTCTCACGTAGCCCAGGCTGAACTTCAACTTGCTATGTAGTGGAGGATGAACTTTGAATCTTCCTGCCTCCACCTTCCAAGTACTGAGAGTATATACATGCATTGTCTTCATTGATGTGGTGCTAAGGATCAAACCCAAGGCTTTCTGCACGCTGGTTAAGCATGCTACCAGCCAGACTGCATCACCAAACCCCAAATTACTATTATGTGTTCTCTTGGTAGTAATTTTTAGAACTGCCTTTTCCTACTGTAAGCAGCTTTCTTCATATGACTGCATGTCTATGAAACTAATAAAGACACACATTTCCAATAGACACCATCCCTTCACTAATAGGGAATGCCTAGTCCTTTAATTAGTTCAAATTAGAGATTATGTATCTCTCCAAAGAAAGTGCATCTTTATGTCAATTAAATGAGGGTTTTCTGATGAAATGTTCCCTAACAGAGAGTAAGTAATCGAGATATAATTGTTTGCAGATGAAAAATAACTGCCACTTTCATAGCAAATGCTGGTTTAATGCAGATGACTTCCATGATTATAATGTGGTTTATGCTGCTTGTTATATCACTATTCAGAAGCCTCCGTAGTGCCCGTTAAGGCAGAAAGCATCTTAATGTTTGTTATAGTGCTTGGCAACAAATACAGTCTATAAAATATGTAGTGGTTAATATTAAAAGCTCGTGCCAGATTGTAACATAGAGAGTTTATTCAATCTCTTTAAAGGCATCAATTTGAAGCTACATCTGAATGAGTCCTCATTCAGCATTTGAGTTACCTTCCTGTTTTCAGCAAGTCAACAGTGGTGAAGTCAGGAAGCCTGTCTCTTAGTCCCTAGGTTGGCACTACCCTCTAATTCTCAGACAGCATCTCTGTTCCTTCTCTCAAGAGAACCACTGATGCTGAGCCCCTCCAGTGCACACAGCAGTTGATGAGTAGCGAGGACACATTAAGCAATGCCCTTTCTGAGCATCTTTGTAGAAGGGAGAAATTACAAGGGATGCCAATGTAGAACAACTTAATGGACAACTTTATCATGACCTAGAATCGCCAGGGAAACAGCCTCAGGGTATGTCTATGAGAAATCATCCATGGTAGGTGAGCTGAGGTGAGAAGAATCACTCCACATGTGGATGACACCATTGTCCAGAGTCCAGAGGAGAATAGAGAAAAGAAAATAAACGGAGACAATCTTCTCCTCCTTCTGCTTCCTGTCTGCAGATGCACAGTGTCCAGCTGCCTAGTGCTTCTACCATCACTTCCTTCCCAGCATCAGTACCCTCGAAGTGGGATCCCAAATAAACCTGCCCTCTGCTCTTGTCAGCCATTTGTCTCAGCACCAAAACATGTAACTAACATATTCTAAACTTGTCTCCTAGCCTCATTGGTTCACCAGAGGGTTCTAATTTTATTAATCTTCATTACTGTTTTCATGTTTACTTTCAGCTAGGACTTAAATACCTGCATCCCTGCATCAACCTACCTCTTGCATCTACTCAGCTCCCACTGGTTCATCAGTTCTTTTTAAAGTCAGGTGTGGGGTTAGAATGATGGCACAGCGATTAAAAGCTTTTTCTTCTCTTCTATAATACCCAAATTCAGTTCCCGGCAACTAAACCAAGTCAAGAGGGTCACAGCCATCTGTCACTCCAGCTCCAGAGGATCCAATACCCTCTTCCGGCATCTGGATAGCTGTGCTAATGTGCATACACATACACACACACATATACATGTAATGAAAAAGTCAAAAGTCAGGTGTTAACACATGTATTACCATGCTGTAGAAAGTCATTTTAGGATGCTTTAAACTGAACGGAATGAGGCAATTCTTGCCAGTGCAGGGAATCTGTTCAAGGAGAGACAGAGGCCACCATACTGTTTTGATAGGATTTCTATAGTCCTAGATACATTATTCTAACATCCTGGGACTGATTTTTCTCATCAGGAGTTTGATAAATTAGAAACAATGATACACCATAGAAGATAGTGTCAGGCTTTTAGCCAAAGGAGAAATGGAAATAGGGAAAAGAAGAAAGCAAGACAGAGGGATGCTCTTTCTACTTGGAGACCTGTGGCCCGGTAGGAGAGAGGAGGTCCTGAGGATCTCATGATGATGTCTGGACCATATATACAGATGCTCTTATCATAAACTGGAAATCAATATGATGGAACTGGAGCTATAGTTCAGTTGGTAGAGCGCTTGTCTAGCACACACAAAGCCCAGGCATAATGATGCACAACTGCAGTCCTCACCCTTGGAAGGTGGATGCAGAGCAATTCATCAGTTCAGTTTGTCTTTGACTTCAGCAAAAGTTTAAGGCCAGTAGGGATACGTGAGTCTCTGTCTCAAAAACCAAAGGCGAACACCTTCATCTAAATTCACTGTGTCTGAGAATGAAGTGCGGTAGAGTGCCAATGTGTAGGAAAGGTGCTCAATCAGGATGAACCAAGCAAGCTAGAGGTGCTAAAACATTTTCCTGATGGCAAGAAAATAGCCTTCACTTTCAGATGCATTTCAAATAGTGAAACGCTTTTATATTTATAAGCAAATTTAAAGATACTGTGGCGACCCCTCCACCCAAACATTGTCCCCTGTGACTATTTTACACTCCTGTGGTGTGTCTGCCACAACTAAGGAGTCATCAATACTATATTGATATTAACTGAATAGCATATTTTAGTGGATTTCATTATTCATTTTCTAACATCCTTTTTAAATTCCAGGATCTCTCCAAGATCCTGCATTACAACTATGGCTACTTGGACTTCTTTAAGCAGTTGAATTTTCTAGGCGCTCTTTACCTTTAAAGATCTTGGCAACAGTTACTGCTCAGTTATTTTGGGGAACACCTGTTATACACTTTAAAAAAAAACTTTTAGTTACTTTTATGTATTTGTGTGTGTGTGTATGTGCATGAATGCATGTGCACACATTGTAACACACATGTGGAGATCAGAGGCTCACTGGCAAGAGTTATTTTTTCCCTTGCACCATGTGCACCCTGGGGATTGCATTCAAGCCATCAGGCTTGGCAGCGAGTGCTTTCCCAGCCAAGCCTCTTCACCAGCCCCTGGAATGACTGCGAATCTGTGCTAACTTGATGTTTTCCTCTTGGACTGTGGGTGTGGGTGCTGAAGAGGAAAGCTTTGGAAGTGATCTGCATGTTGGCTCCCAGAGTTTCGTCACTGATGACATTGCCCTTGGCCACCTGGCTGAGATAAGAGCTCGGCTGTCTCCTTTCTCCTCACTCCCTTCTCCAGCCTCACTCACAGCAGGGTTTCATACACAACCTAGAGGTTGATGTAGTGAGGAGATAGCCTCCACTTCTGCGGGCAGGGAGGTTATTTACTTTACCTGCTCCTCCATTGACTTGAAAATTCACTCATTTATAAACCACTGTGACAATAACAAATGTTTATATTTAACTACATCATAATCCAATATTATCTTCTTTATTATATTGCTCAGTTGGTTCTTGTTTAGGCCACTGGGAATGCTTTATAGTTGGCTCCTATGACCTTTGCATCACACTTGCCATTCTCTTCCATCCATCCCCTTTCCTTCCCTTTATTTCTCTCCTTCTTTCCCCTTCCCTCTTTCTTTCTCTCCAAAACATTCCCCTTCCATTCCCTTTATCTCTACATTCTCAGCTGTATGTCTAACAAGGCTAAAGAATACAAAAAGATCCCAAAGAGTTGTGTGTGTATACAAATATATGTATACATAAATATGTACAAAATTGCTGTGAAAATGTATAATATATTTACATACATATATATCAGGATATTTTCTGCATTCTGATACTATTAGATTCTCTAGAGTTATCGGATATATTCCCAGTTTGGCCAAAGAATCACCTATTTTTTTTCTCAAATCATTGTTTTTTCTAAGATTTATTATTTTTAATCTTTTAATTTACCATGTATGAATTCAATACATCTTAACTGCCCAACCCATTCTTTCCCTTGAGTCCCCTGCCCAGCCCTACAGTAGCTCCCTTCAGGATCCTTTCTTCTCTTTTGTACCAAACTACTGAGTATAGTTCATGCTGCCCTATGAATGAGGGTATGGGGACTTTCTCTAGGTCATGGGTGACTGCCAGCACCACATCCCCAGTGATAAATGGCTCCAGTTGGAGCATATGTCTTGAAACTCAAATCTGGGTCCAGGTAATGCTTCTCATTCTGTGGCTAGAGATATGTGAATACTAACCCACGAGCATACACATCAATTGTTTATTCCGTATCTTTTCATTCAGAGGTGGAACTCAGTCTCTCATACTTGTACAGCTAACAGCACTTTCCCAGCAGAGCTGCCTTTACAGCTCCGTTTCTGTGTCTAAACCAATTTCATTTCAGTCTTTCTGACTCTAATGCTTTGAATCATTGTCCACAGCTCCATTTGTTGGCCATTTATTTAAGTCTAAGGTTTTGTCCGGAAGTCTGTGCTGCCATAGTCCTCCAGGTTGTCCTTGAAAAGGTTAAGCTCCTGTTCCAGTTCCCATGCTAAGGGCCAGATGGACTTGACTCTACATTTTTCAGGTCAGCCTACTGGGGGAATAGGAAGTCAGATTAGCAGCAGGAAGCCCTCACCTGTCTAGGGTATATATACCTGGGTAGCAACTCCTAATGAGAGTGCTGATCAGACTGATGTCCTGTCCTGGGAAGATGTTTGTTAGGACCATCACGCTGGGTGACCTTATTAGGCATACAACTTCAAATGCAAAAATAAAAGGTAAAGAAAAGGCACCCCCATACACATGCTGATGGGTGGCTGCCCAAATGCTCATTTATAAACCAGTTGTTTGAAGTTCAGAATTCATTTTTTTTTTACCAAAACAGTTACTAATGGTGAATATGTTTCCTATGAGACTCCTTCACAAAAGACTGTTTGACCTTAATATATCTGAAATCGTGTATATTGGGGAAGGAATGTGTTGGGAATGAAGCCCTAATAATTCCAGTAATTAAATAACAGGGGGAAAAGTGAAATTGAATAAGAACTTTGACATGTATTTTGAATGCTGATTTGAGGGAGAGGAAAATGTGCCCGACAAAACAACAGATTCTGGAAGTAACTCTGTAGGGCTTTCTCAGGACTGCCGTGCAAGTTCAGCTCATTTGAGAAATTAGAGTTGTATCCTAGAAACAATGGTTTAACCCCATGCCTGCTAAATTCCTTAAGCCCCTTTCCTTCATATGAATACGGCGTCTGGTGTCTGGTTTAGATGAAGAAGGATAAGAAATGGTAGAAGAGTGGCACTTAGTGGAGGTAGAACTTCTACTGATGCTGAAGCTGAGAAAGAACACAGACAAAACAAAGTAAGAAGACCATGTCTATATCTAGAAAAGAAATACACAAGCTGCAGTCCTCTTGAGAGAGGTAACAATGACGGTGGCAATTTTCTGTGGGGAAACCCAGGAGCTACAGCTGTTTATTGTCTTTGAGCAACTTGATCTTACTCTCTGGTAAGAGTAGCTCGGTACAGTGTTTCTCCAAGGGGACAGAGAGTGTTCAAATACATTGTTTATTTAAATAAATCATTTGATGTGTATGTTAAGAGCGTGTGTTCATGTGCATGCATGTACACATGCATATGTGTGTGCACGTACATGGATGATAGAGGACAACCTTGGGTATTGTCCCTTAGGGGATGTTCACTTTTTTCTATGGAAGTCTTTCACTACTTTGGTGCTGAGCAAGTAGGTTAGGCCGACTGGCAACAACCTCAAGGATCTACCTGTTTCTGCCTCTCTAGTACTGGGATTATAATCATATGCCACAATGCCTAGAATTCTTCATCTGGGCTATCAGGAATCTCATTCAGGTCCTGATGAGTGGACTTCATCAACTTAACTATAGCCCCAGGCACTGAAGTTTTCTATTATTAAACAAAGGAGTCTTTGTCTTCAAAGGAAAATGAAGACCCAGTTTAGTGCCTAGCCTTCATCACCCATCTCTCTCATTAGCTTTCTTTCAGGAAAATGGAAGGTAGGTCTTGTTCATGACATATACATTCTAGAAGACCAAATGATTGGCCTGAGGTTAAGTAGAGGAAAACAACTTCTTACACTTCTGTGAGGTGTTTGGAAAAAGTATCAACATACAGCTGAACATAGCAGAAACCCTCTCAGGAAACTATTTCCAGGAAATAGAGGGGAGAACACTGAGAATGGGGGGTGTTTATACAAAATGACATGCTAAAGAAACCAAAAATTAATAATACCAAGAAAAGGGCATAAGTAAATAAAATTCTTGGGCACTGGGTTTCCCTTGGTAGTTATTTCAAGGATTCAATGAATTCCCACTTCTTAGCCTCCCATGGAGGAGTTGGTCTAGATCAACTGGATAATTTTTCAACTACTTTGATTATTACTAATAAACAAAAAATCCAATTCTATGTTATCACTGTGCCCAAAGGATTACATTTCTTTATCTCTATAACAGGGATTTTTAAATATTTATTTTAATTTTTATTATATAAATGTGTCTCTGTGTGAGTATAACATGTGGGTATAGGAACTCCTGATGTCAAGAAGAGGGGGTTGCATCCTTTGATCAAGAGTTACAGGAGGTCATGAGCTTTCTGGCATGAGTAACTCTTAACTGTGGAAGCATCTCTCCAGCCCCAAGGAATGGGATTCTTAACCCAATTTCTTGTTTCATAGCCATGTGGGTTTATGATTCTAGTCCTCAGGATTCATTATCTAAGTTTTCAGCAACATTGAAATGAAGAACTTTTTGTTTAAAATTTAAAAATAGGGACATTAAAATGGAAATGAAATGTACTCGAAGCCAAAGTAGAGTCAATCATCTACAGTCCCAGCTCCTGGGAAGCCTGGGACAAGAGGGTCACGTGAGCCCAGGAGCGGGAGAGAAGCCTGAGTAACATGGAGATATCTGTCTCAAGGAAAATAATAAAGTGGATTATAATTTCATCAATTTTTTACTTAAGGTTTTAGTTTGAAATCACCTGTGGGAATCTTACCAGTGATAAATGCAGTTTGAAAGTTGATCTAGGAAACTGACTAGTTAAAATATGTGGAGTGTAGTAGAGAATAAATTGTAGGGTATTCAACTTTTTCTCAACATACACGCAAACACACAAACATACATACGCATACACACAGGCACACACACATACACACAAACATATAAGAAAGGGTGATAGCTATACACAAGTAGAGATACAATTTCTTATATGTGTGTGTGTGTGTGTGTGTGTGATAATTGTTCTGTGACAATAGGAGAAAACTACATTGTATGACAGTTTTGAGAATTTTATCTTAGATGGTCATAGTTGGTTTGTTGGAGATAGCAAATGATCCTATTCTAAAGAATTGTGAGTTGAATATGCTCAATATACAATATATACTTCTATGAAGCCTTCAAAAGATAAAGGAAGTCAAAAAATAATGAATAAACAAATTAGTATTAACACAGTCAACTCCCACAGAGTTACTTCTTGAGTTTGTTTTTATTTATTTGATACTGATCATTACCTCAAGTCTGCAGACTTTTCCCTTGCCTTTCCCTTTAGTGTTTGGAATGCTAAAGTCAAGTTTGTGTGTGTGTGCGTGTGTATGTGTGTATAGGTATATATATATGACATTAGATATATACAAACTTATTTTTATTACATTTGTGTGTGTGTGTGTGTGTGTGTGCATATGTATGTGTACAAGTATGCTTGCAGGACATGTGATGTGGATTCCCCTCTGTATGCTGTGAATATGTTTTATTACTACTTGTTAACAAAGAAGCTGCTCCAGCCTACGGCAGGGCAGAATATAGCCAGGCTGGAAGAGATATATAGAGAGAGTAGGCGGAGTCAGGGAGATGCCATGTAGCTGCCAAAGGAGACAGATGCTGGAAACTTACTGGCAGGCCTCAGCCTTGTGATGATATAAAGATTAATAGAAATGAGTAAATTTAAGATGTAAGAGTGAGTTAACAAGAAGCCCGAGCTAATAGGTCAAACAGTGTTGTAATTAATACAGTTTCTGTGTGATTATTTGGGTCTGGGTGGCCAGGAAATGATTACGCCATCTCTGTTTACAGTCATGTGACATGGCACCTATATGGAGACCAGAGAACAAACTTATAGAAAATATTCCCTCTTCTTCTACCATGTGAATCTCAGATATCAATGTTAGGTTGTCAGGCTTCATAGTAGTACCCTTCTCCCCTAAGCCATCTCAACAGACCTCTGTGTACCTGAATACACTTGATGTACCTGGATAAAGATACCATGTGTAACTAGAACAGATCTGGTGAAGAAAGATGGCCTAAGAAAGTTTCACTAACCTATGCTATGTTCCCTCGGTCTGTCTCCAGTTTTTCATATTGGGTGAGTGTTAACACTAAGGTCATCCTCAGACCTTCTCTAACATTTCATGCACTATAAATGGCTAGTGTAGACTTGCCAGACAATTAAAATAGCTCTTGACAGTCTCATTTATTTCTATCATATGGAACTTCTACAGTTGCATATTAGAATGCTAACCTTTTACTACATTTCATGGTATTTTTTGAGCCTGAATCTTATCTGGTTTGCCACTTGTTATGCAGGTCTAGCTGGCACTTGAATCATTTATTGGTGGAGGGATGGGAGGTAACCTTGTTTGAGATAGAATTTCTTTTTGGCATTATGTATTCCAGGCTAGTGAACTCCCTGGGATTCTCCAGTCTCCTACCATCTAATTGGGGGAGTGCTAAAATTATAGATGCATGCTACCATATTCCACTTTGCATGAATGCTAGAGATTGAAACTCAGGTCCTCAGTCTCACACACAGTAAACAAGCATTTACCCACTGAGTCATCTCCAGCTCATCAGGAGGTTTCTTCACACATAGTTGTCTATTCGTCAAATGAACAAGGGAATTAGAGAGAAATGGAGAAGTAAGATATTTACAATTCATCTTTAGGTTTAAAATCCATATCATGGATGCTGGAGAGACTGACCTGCAGTAAAGAGTGTTTGCTGTTCTTGTATAAGCCCCAACTTCAGCTCCTGGCACTCACATTGAGCATCTCAACGCTCTTAATCCTTTATACCTCCAGCTCCCAGGGACCCAGCACCTTCTTCTGATCTCTGCCGATGTCTGTGTACACACACATGCACATACAAAAAAATAGAGCTTTAAAATTCACATCATCATTTCGCAACCCCATAAAAGATTTTGATAGTGAATGACACACCATGGAGACTGACAAATAATCCTTCTTCAATAATATTGTTTAATGGAGAGTAGCAGAACCGTGTTGGCAATCATAGAAGTAACTGCACTGTAACTTCTGACCAGGCTGAAGTAGGCGTGGAAGTAGCTTAGTTTTTTGCTGTTGTTTCTGTGTTGTTTTTCTTTTTGAATTTTTTACTTTGATTTTTTTCCTGTGATAAATTATTCTGAACAAAGCAACTTGAGGGAGATTCTAAAGGTGCCTTCTGCTCAGATTTCCAGGTGAGAGTCCATTGTGGCAGGGAAGTCACAGCAGCAGGAGCCGGAGAACACGGTTCACATTACATCCACCGTCAAGAGCAGAGAGTAGTGGATTCAATGTGTGCATGCTGGCACTCAGCTCACTTTCTCACTCTTGTTCAGACCAGAATCCCAAACCCAGAAAAATGGTGTCACTCATAGTGGGCGGGTCTTCCTACATTAGTTAAAGCAATTATAGTAATCATAGATGGTCGTTCTCAGAGTCCTTCCTCTTTCCCAGGTGAGTCTACATTGTTCCAAAAGTCATATACAGTTTAGGTCTGTCTCAGTAGCACAATGCTTTTAATGCATCCTATCGTAGCTGGTGCTCCCCCATCACTATAGCAACTGCATCTGGCCATAAGCCATTGCAACTCAGAGTGACTCAGTGCTGTCTTCTGCCCACAAAGGTTGGGAGTGATGTTGGCACAAGTAATGGAAGAAGCACAAATAAATCTGTATCATTTTTTTGGACTGTATAGGTTGTCTGCCAGGGGAATTGGTTTGGGTTTTCTCCTGTGGTCTTCTTCATCTAGTAGCCTTCTGTGTTTGGTCTAGACATATTTCCAAGATATATTTAACTTTAATCACCTTCCACTCATTTGTAATAAGGAATAGGGGATCATACAAGGACTAGATAATAAACAATACGCATGTGATGATCTGGGGGTGGGTAGACACAAGGGGCAACCAAGGGAGGTATAAGAAAAACCCAATGGAAGCCCACTCCCTCACAGTCCACTGTAAAACATAATAGGAAGGTTAGTAGAATCTATGTGAAATGAAAGAGGAGAGGCAATCACTGAGAGTTAAAGGATTCAGTTGGGTTGAGGAGGGGGATGAAGTAGAGGTTGAGTTAACCAAAGCTATGGATGCATGCAAAAACCTTGTGGAAAACCAGTAATTAGCTAGTTTCAAAATATATCATTAAAAATAATGGTTCTAGCAAAAATTGCCTTGCTTGGTGGATGATGCTGTTCCAGGAAGACATGGCTCATTAAATGAAAGTCACAGTGCAAGTAATGGAGTACTTTTAGTTATTGGTCAGGGAGGTCCCTTAGCTTTTCACAATAACACAGGCTATTGACATTTTCATTAGCTAACCATCATAACTACATGGTAAGACTGTATTGCTGAAAACAGCACTTTGGCTGAAGGACATAGAGACATAAATCTCAAACAAATATGGGAAATTTTTGCATGCACATATATGCATATGCACGTGTGCGTGTGTATGTATGTGTATGTGCACACACACATGTGTGTTTGTGTGCACAGTTGTTCACCCTGATAGATGTGTAGAGTTTAGAGGACAGCTTGTAAGAGAAGATTCTGTCCTCCTACTGTGTATGTTATAGGAAACAAACTGATGTGATCAGACTTGGTGGCAAGCATCCTAACCACTGAGTCATCACACTGACCCACAGTATATTATAGGTTTATAATTTCTTGAAATGTATAAAGATATGGTTGTTCATTGTTGAGTAAAAACTGAAGCACCCAAATGCATATGAACATTCAGTATATATATATATATATATATATATGCATTATAAACATATACATGAATATATACATATATATTCATTTAGCTAAAATAAAGCCTATGTAAATTATATGTTATTTTGAATGTCATTTGCTTCTTTAATAATTGATTTTCAAACAAGAAATAGTTGCTATAAGAGTATAGCAACTAAGACTTGATAGTGGGTTTCATGATTAAGAGAGCATAGTTCTTTTACATAAAACCTGAGTTTAGCTCCCAGCATCCATGTTGGGCAGCTCATCTGTAATTGCAGCTCCTGCAGATCCGACCTCCTTTTCTGGTTTCTATGGGTGCAGACACACACATACGTATAGCCCCAAATGGACAAAAAATACATATACATAAAAATAATAAGAGAAATCTAGCAGTAGAACAAGGCACATACAATGGCACTGTACTCTTCTGAGAAACTGTGCTATGGTGACAAGCCGCTGGGCAACCTCTGTATTCAATCTTGCCACTCCTGGCCATATCATTCTTACATGGACAATGATCACAAACTGTATACTGCCTCTTGTTTGAGAGAACTAGTTCTGTCCGCATGCTCTCCATGGTTTCTAAGGTAACTGAGGGAAGAAGGGTCCTAGTGACATGGTAAAAACCCTTAAAGAAGATACCCCAAATTTCAAAATTTAAATTTCAAACGAGACTGAAACCCCACACTGTGCTCTGTCCTTTGAAGTCACACTAAGGTGAAAGACTAAAAGTAAGTAGTATGCTTAGTTCTGAGATGTAACTTTGACTTTGATACAAGAAAACTCTCCAACTGAGTAGTCGCATCTCCACATCTAACGGTTTGAAAGACCAAAGCTATAGCCTTGGACCTTGGCTTTGTGAGTCATGATAGATTCTGGTCTCCAGAAGGGCTACAAACCCCGAAGTGAGTCCTTTACATCTGATCTTTGAAGCAGTTCTAGGTAACACGGAAGGCTTTTCTTCCATGATCCAGGAGCTTCTGAGTATAGAGGTATTTTTGGCTTGAAGACATCGGCTCAGTCAGAATGACCTGAGTTTCTTACAGGTCACAGCATTCAGAGTTTCCCCAGTGACATACAAGATACATGCTGAAGACCTGGATTCCTGAGCTTCGTCCGTTTGGTCTGTATTAAAGAATCAAAGTGTAGCAAAGTGAGACCCCATGCAGCACCATTTACCACAGGAGAGGGACTTCAGTTCTCTGATCTCTCTATTACACCACCATATTTATAGTTCATCACTATTTCCTCCAAGTCCAGCCTCCTTTTGAGCATACATTATTGAAGGCTGGAGACATGACTCAGTGGTGAGAGTGCCCGATATTATTGCAGAGAAGCTGAGTTCAGTTCCCAGCCATCACATGGAAGTTCATAATCACCCTTTTAGGGACACAACGACTTCTGGTCTGCCTGTGCATTGTATACACATGTGATGCCCATTTTACAAGTAGGCCAGCACTAATACATATAACTTAAATAAAATTTTAAAGAATTGGTAGCTTTAAAAATTAGTTATTGAATGAATGAGGCCAGTTCATAGTGTTTACTAAGGGGTTGCTTGTGTACGCTAAGCTTCACATTTTTGATAGAGAACATCAGTATCCAATTCTCATTATTATTGATTGACATTTGTATCTAAAAGTAGCAAGTTATCTGTTTAAGTATCTATGTACGTATGCTTCTATTATCTATCTATATATCTATCTATCATCTACCTATCTATCTCTATGTAACTACCTATCTACCTATGTACGGATCTACAGCAAACATTCTTCAATCTTACAGCTTCCTTTTATTCAGCCTGGCTTGTTTCTCTGTGGGTATCTGTCTCTCCCTCCCTGTTCTTTCCAAGATCTTCTATTACAGGGATGGGGATAATTAATGAAGGGCCTGCATCCTGGTTTCTAAAAGGGAAATGAGGACCTGCATAGCTACAAGTCTGGGAATGTGATTTTACAGTATTCTTCAGGACACTTGTATTTGAGACTCATTGTTACTTGATGCGTTCAAATAATCACATTTTGTTTTGTCATCAGCCTCTGAATGACGACCAGGTCTCCTCCAGAAACTTTAGTTTTTCTATTTTAGAAACGGCTTCTCTCCTGAAGACTGTAAAATAACAAAGTAGAAAAGTAGAGGGTGATAGAGGTGGGTGGATCAATAAGAACTCTGTTCTTGTGAGGATATGGGATGGTGGCTACACAGTGCAGTTGCAGAGAATCGATTTTGTTCACAGAAGTCTCCCTGCTCTTCAGAGCCTCTGCGGAGGGTTTTTGGCAGGCTTCTTGCAGACTACTATTTCAGAAACCATCAGAGGGACTTAGAAAGGTGAGGGGTTTTTCACAGTGCATGAAGGCTTAAGAACTCCAATCTCTTGGGTAGACAGGGAGCTGTTTATTCTTTGCTTATGAGACCTGGGACCTTTAACCACACAACCCATTGTTCCTCTTGTGATTCACCAGGATATTATCAAGGTTCTGATATAATTTTATAATCATGACATTCATTTTCTAATATGTATTTAATAAATCTTATCATTTATCATTCTTAAGCATAGAGTTCTAAAGAAAGGATTTTACAATCAGATGCTACACAACTCAGTTATAGCTAATTAGGTGGGTATTGTCATAAAGAACATTCTCTGATAGCCTATTTTCAAGTGCAAAGGAAGAGTAAAAATACATGTGGAATGAAAAGTTGCTGGTGGAAGTACCTTTTGATCTACTTGGTCTCTGCTAGAAATATCAATGACTCTCAAACTTCGAAGAAGCTACATTAGATACCAATGAGGCTGGACATTCAGCACCTAAAACCTGAAAGAAAATGACAAAAGGAGACAGAAATTTGCTCTGCTTGGTTGGATTATTGGCAGTTCTTTTTTTCCCCTCTATTTGTTTTAAGGCTTTTGCTGGTGTGCTGTGTTCTGATCTGGCTTTCCTTTGCTCATGAAATGTATTCTTTCCTGTGCCCTCATGGCTGAGACCAAGGGTGTGATATACCTGCTTGCCTGTAATGCTAGCTTGGATCTGATGAGTTGCTTTTGTCTGTGCTTATCACAATAACCTTCAGTGACAACTTCACACAGCCTAGAATCACCTGGGAAAAAACTCTCAATGAGGGACTGTGTACTTGGTTGGCCTGTGGGTTTGCCTGTAGGCAATTTGGAGTCGATGTGGACCAGCCCAGAATAACTAGCATCATTCTTTAGGCATGGGTCCCGAGCTATGCGGGGGTAGAGAATTTAAGCAGAGCACAAGCAAACCAGCTGGGGAGCATACTTGTATTGTCTGTTTTCTCTCTGATCTTGACTGAGTATATGGTATCACAGTTTCAAGTCCCCACTGCCTTGATTTCCCTACAATGGTAGATGATACCAGGGAACTGTCAGCTAACGTAAACACTTTCTCACCTAAGTTACTTTATTCAGGGTATTTTCTCACAGCAACAGAAATTATATTAGAACTATTATCCTGAAATGTTCTTATTTCTCTATCAGATCTAAGATGATGTACACAGCGATCTTGGAAAACTATCGCTGACCTTTTTTTGCTTTAAAACATTGTTCCAAGCTTTTTGGCTTTGAGTATTGCTGAGGAGAGAGAGCTGATGTTGTTCTGATATTTCTGCCTCTGTAGGTGAGTTGAAAATTCCTCTTGAAAATTTTAAATCTTGCTTCTTTTCTTTATAAGTTTTGACATCTTGACTCTGCTATGTTGTGGTGAGTTTTTTCTCTGGCCATCTATTTGAAAATATAAATGCCCTTTGTGTTTGAATGCCCATTTCTTTCTTCAGCTTTGGGGAAGTTTCTACCATAATTTTATTGAGTAAGTTGTATTTTGTTTTAGATTTTATCTTATCTTCTTGTTCCCTATCATCTTTCGTCCCTTGTTCATATTTCGGAACTCTTCGAAGTTTTGGTCACACTATTTTTTTCTTAGGTATGATCATATTACTTATTGTTCTTTTTCTCTTATCACCCAAATTCATTACATTGCCCAGTTTTGTCTTTAATGGTGCTTTGTACTGTGTATTTTGCTGGATTGTTTGACTGACTCTTTCATTCCTCGCATTTCTGCTAGATTCTATTTGGGGTTGCAATTTCCTCAGTAACTTTTTCCGCATAGTTTTTAAAATTTCCTGACTCTTTTATTCACTTTGCGAAATTTTCTCCCTTGGTCCTGAATTGATCTCTTTACCTTATTTGGGTGTCTTACTGGTAAGTTATGTTCACTTAGGCTATGTTACTCACTATTTAGGGAGAGAACAGAATGTAATCTATTGCTACAATGATTTGAAGGTAGTTTGGGCACTATCTTGTAGTAAAAAAAAATATTTATATACTTCACTGGTGTCCTCAGTAAGGATTGGAGACAGTATTGATTAGGAAAATAGGAAGACGTAGTTTATAGGTTTTTAGAGTTAAGGGTACTAATATATATGAAGTAGAAGGAAGAGAGATTGGGAAATGAGAGAAAGAAAGAGTAAGGAACAGAACAGAAGGAAAGTGTATGGGAAAATACAGATGACGAGCAGTCATAAAGTGTGTCTAAGTGAGGTAGAAGCTAAACGAGAAAAGTGTGTGTGAGAGTGTGTGTGTGTATGTGTGCTTGTGTGTTTGTGCGCACATGTGGTATAAGCTTGAAGCTGATGTTGAAAATTTTCCTCAATTGATCTTCATTTTTATTTGCTGGGCCAGAGTCTCTGCAATGAACTGGTTCCTGCTGATTGGCTAGTCCATGTAGGGAAAACTGGGGAACCATCTGTCTCTGTCTCAAACGCTAGTGTTCTAGTCAGTCTGCCCTATCTGCCAGGCTTTTACTTAAGTTTAAGAATCTGAATTCAGGCTCTCATACCTGCAAGGCAAATTCTTTATCCACCGAGCTATTTCCCTAACCCCCATGAGTGTCCTTGGCTCAGAAAATTGTCTGTATAAGATGCCACTTTCTGACAGAGTTACCACTCTGAATCTCCCCTACATGTATATGACCCCTTTTACTCTGGTATGCCATAGATACTGTATTTAATGGGATAACATTCTGTGGCTTAGGCTTTAGTGGGGTGGGGTGAAAAAGACCTCCTGAGTTTTCATTTACCATTTTCCTGGGGGCAGGTGTCACCTTATAGTTTGACTTCTGCTCTTCTCTTCCCTTTGTCCTCGGTGTGCTATAGTTCCTATAGGTGAATATTTATTCTCACAGGCAGAAGGGACCCAGCTCAGCAAGCTTCTCAAGTTCCCACATTGCAGCTGTCACTACCTGGGACAGCTTCTTTCTCAGCCGAGTCACTCTTGGAGCTGTCGGGGAGTCTCAGCGCCAGGCTCCTGTGCAAAATTCCTTCTGTAGTTCCTACAGCTGGCCAGTGCTGCTAAGGCCGTGTATGGATTCACAGTACACTCAGTTCCTCATTGTATCTCCTCAGCTCCTTAGCTTTGTTTCAGTATCTGTCTTTGTCTGTCTGTCACTCTGTCTCTGTCTCTGTCTCTGTCTCTCTTTCTCTTTCTCTTTCTCTCTCTCTCTCTCTCTCTCTCTCTCTCTCTCTCTCTCTCTCTCTCTCTCTTTCTCTCTCTGTCTCTCTCCATTCATGTAGAGTCCATGAATAGTGATGATCTTCCCTAACTGGCAGCTCTGTGAAACCCATCTCTTATGAGTACCAGTGTGTTCTGGGTGCCAGTTGGTGGCCTGTCCTGCATGCATCTCTGTGGAGGGTCTTGGGCACATACTTGGGCTTCCTTCTTCTTCTTTTACAAATAGAACCAGCACTTTTATTCCAACCCTTCTTTTTCTGTGTACCACGCAGAGGGCAGCTTTTAACCTATTTTACCAGAAAATTTTTTAAAATAAAACAAGGTGTTTAAATGGAGATCACATTTCTATTTTGAGAGCTAAAGAGACAGTGGGGAGAGGGATGGTGGCTTGAAAAAAAACTACAAAACTGAAAAACAAACAAAACAGAAAACCAAAAACATTCGCTATATATGTTCGGTCTATTGATTAAATCTATGTTTGCCCACTGCATTAGTTACTTCCCTGATGCCATAATAAATCAACACAACCAAAAACAATTTAAGATAGGGTTTATTTTACCTTAGGGGGCCAGAGGGATAGAGTCTGTCATGGCCAGGATAGCACTGCAGCAGGTGCAGAAAGCTTGTGTGACCACATTTCCTTTTCATACAAGGAACAGCAAGGGAGGGAAGTAGATGGAAGGAGTCTCTACACCATCAACACCCTTCACCAGAGATGAACTTCCTTCAACAAGGCTCTACCTCCTCAGGGCTCCACAAGCACCCCCGACAGCGCCCCTGCTGGAGACTAAGTGTTCAATTACACGAGATTATGGTCATTTCTCATCCAAATCACCACGCCTTGTGACAAGAAAGTAAAAGCAGACAATAGTGATTTCTAGGCTTTATAAACACTGTCACAAGTGCAAAGAAAACCATGAGATCCAAATGTATCACTTGCTTCTTGTTAAGCAACTTCTTAAAAAATTAGTCGGTGAAAAAGGAATCATTTACTGCTTTTCAGGACTAAGGATGCTGGGTCATGTTGCTGATCTGGAGAAGGCTAGCAATATCTTTCTGGACTCATTTTCATCTACTGTCATATTTAAAATGAAGATAGACTAGTGATAACAACTCTGACCTTAGAGGGCAAAAGCAGCCCAGGGTGGTGGTAAAGCAAATATTTGTGTTATGGGAGATCTTGCTCAGTGTCCTTTTCTGTATCGTGCCTAAAGTATTAAGATCTCTATTTTTTTTCTCATATTGTCCAGTGCTTTGAAATTTGTATGATTAATGCTAAGTGTCTGCTTGAGAAAGGAGGAAGACCTCACTGAATTCTGATTTTGATTTTGGCATCCTGACAAAAGAAAACTCCAGCTTAATTATGTGGATTCCCAATGAGTTCCATTGTGAGCCTTGCTACTCCGGGTGAACAAGAACCCCATAACATCTGGACATATGCAGGCGGACAAGATTGATTCCTCTAATACACGCTGACAACTTAGAAGCGAAAACAAGTTAATGAAACAAATTATTGTGCTCACCAGCCAATTAGACAATGCAGTAGAGCCAGCTTTCCTCCCTTGGTTTTTCCCTCAGCTGTTTAGTAATCATGACCCAAGAGTAGAATGAGGAGCTAAGCGGTATTTTAGCAGGATTGATTGAGCATTCCACGGCATCAGAGTCGATCTAAACTCAAACATCCTTAACTGGGAGATGGTGAGACTCTGACATGCTCAGTGTTCATTTTCTAACTTTTCCTCCACATTCATTAGAATTTTGAATTTGGTGAGGGGTAAAGGATAAATGGAGGTAAGTTTGCTTCTGTGGAAAAAAGAGAGGGACCTGGGTGAATACCTATTCAATGAGGTCTTCCTCTTTTGTCAAGCAGACAGATACTTGAAAATGCTCCATGACCTCCACATTCAGCTGCCACTTTCCAAGAGGCACCAGGAAGCATCCGCGGATAAAATGATAATAGCCCTCTTGTTTTAACCTAAGAGAACAAGAGGCTAACCAATACCCACAGAAATCACCAAGGTGTTCTGTGGACAATAGGCAGTGCCTGATGGAACAGTTACACTTGAAATAATTACACCCTGTGATGGAGTGTGATGGCCTTATCAGAGCAGAACTTTGAGGAGAAAATGAAAAACAGACCAGGATTCTTGCAGGCGTTGTATGATTTCTTTTGTCTATAAAAAGGGAGTACTTATGCTGAGGCTTCCTGGATTTCATTAGAAGTCACTGTGGCTGTCCATGGAGTCCAGCCCTCCTCTGGAGCTGACAAACCAGAAAAGTTCTCTGCTCCATCATTCAGTGCATACTGTCTTTTATATAAAATTCACTTTTTATTTTTTAAGATTTTTTTCTATTTAAATGTGTGTGTATTAGTCTGGATGTGCAGTATGCATATCCTGGTGTCCACAGAAACCAGAAAAGGGTGTCAGAGTCTCTGGGACTAGAGTTACAGGCTGTTACTAGGTGCCAGTAGGTGTGACCGGGACCTGAACCTTGGTCCTCTGCAAGAGCAACAAATGCTCTCAATCACTGAGTCATCTCCTAGCCCCAAATTCACATAAAGCAAAACAAAGCAAAAAAACAAAATCAAATCAAAATAAGAAGCAGACTCTTTACTTTCCTTAGAATAACTGAATGGTTATGTCTGTCACTATGGTGTTAATAGGATCCATTTAATAAGCTCTGGACTCACTGTGGAAACAAGCCTTCAGGTATTCCTGCAAGGGAGCTCTAGACAAGCTCTAGACAAGTGAGAAGGCTCACTCTACAAATTGGAGGCCCTGCTCAGTGGGTGGGGGTCCTGAAATGCCTGAAAAGGAGAACTGAACATAGGATTCTGCTATCTACTCCCTGGCTGTAAGTGCTGTGTGACCAGACACCTTGAGTTCCCGCTAACAGGCCTTTACTGGCACGATGGACTAGACCCTAAGCGGTTAGCCAAAATAAATCCATCCAATAAGTGTCCTGTGTCCGATATTTTGTGGAAAACAAGAAAAACAACTAATACAGTCACCAGCAAGCCTCACCTCAGCGTTATTCTGAGAAATTTCCTAGAGCGGGGCAGTAGGCGCTTTGTTTTGTCAAACTCCCAGTGAAATCCCTGTTAATCTCGGGGCCTTTTCTCTCATTTGTGATCATTGCCTGGCCCCTGAAAAAGGACTAGTCTACGTCTCTAGTGCTATTTTATCGGACTTGACTTTCCTTGCCATTCTCTTTAACCTTATATTTTTTTATTTTATAGTTTTAAGCAAATATACAGGGTCTAAGTACAGCAGAACTTGAGGAAATTATTCCAGCTTTATGTTGGTAAGGTTTTGTAATATCCCGGGGGAATCTGAGAGTTACCCAACACCCAAGTCCAGTTTGTGGACTAGATTTAACTGGGGGGACTTTTTCCCCTTATCCACTTTTCTGAGACTTCTCAGGATGCTTTAAGAGCTGGTTAGCAAGCCAGTTGGTAATGTGCCGGCCTGGCCTGTGTGCTCTGGGGTTGATACCTATCAACACATAAGCTGAGAGTGGTGACGCGCACCTACAATCCTAGCACACAGGTAGGGCAGGCAGGAGGATGAGGAGTTCCAAATTATCTAGCTATGCGGTGAATTCAAGGCTAGCCTCTGTCTCAAAAATAAAAAACCTCAACCTACTCTAAATTTGCAAATAGATTTGCATCTCTTAGTTTTAATGACTATGATTCATTCCCTACAGGTGATCATCATGTTTTAATTCTTTAATTGCAACAGGTGAAGTCTTACATGTCCTTTAATCTAGGCAATGGTTAGCCTATAGTGAGGACAATGAAGCTCAAGACTGAAGGTGTGAGCCAAAGTTAGCAGCCATTCAGGAGCCCGGGGGAGGCAGGTGTAGTCCCAACCCAAAACCCCTCAACAGGAATCTCTATTCAGCATAAGCTTAAGCTGTTGTGATTCAATAAGGTTCTTCAGTGTCTAAAAGACACAGCTATCCAGATACCAATGGAATGTTTTCAGTGGAGGAAGCAGTGGAGGAACATCCTTGCTTCTGCAGAGAGAGACACATGAATTTTCCTATTGCACCCACTGGGCTTACTAAAGGTTTGGGATGAAGAAAGGGTTTCAAAGGTTAAGTGAAAGAAAATGTTCATCACAGTGACCACAAATGAGAGACTTCCCCAGATTGACAGGGACTTCACTGGAAGTGTGACAAAGAAAAGGTCCTCCTGCCTGGCTCTAGGTTGAATATCACAAACTGTGGAAAGTAGAGGGGTAAGGAGATAGAAGCCACAAAGGGCTCTGTGGAGGACAGTAAATTTGAACAGCACACACACACACACACACACACACACACACACACACACACACACTTGCATTGGGAGGAAAAGTTATTCTACTATCTATTTGGAATAGTAACTTGACTCTAGAAAACACTTGCCTGTTCTGAAAGTCAGATGCAAAATCAAAGCAAATTCAGCCTACATTGAATTGGTTTTTACTCTTAATTTGTGATTCTGGGTCCCTTCCATTCTGTAGAGCACACTCACTGACAACACACAGTCAAAACGGGGAAACAGAATTTTAAAAGTAGATTTGCTAATATAATATACTTTCTGGACAAAGAGACCTTGTTGGAACGGGAAAACAGAACTGCCAAAGTGGATTGTTTGGTGTTGGATTACTTTTTGTTAAAATTAAGGAAGAATCAAGTTTTCAAAAGTTTTTAAATTTTTTAATTTTATTATTTATTTTACTAACTTATATAGGCTTGAACTTCCTATTTCCAGGGGTTGTCAAAAATCCTGGTTTGTTTATACTTCTTTACAACCCCAGTAAGACTGTGTAGCATTTATGAAGAGTGAGTTCCATCCTGATTCCTTCTGACCTTTGGAAGTTTTGTGCGTGTGCTTGGTTCAAAACAATGTTCTCCCATATTTTTCATATAACAGGCAATTGTTATGGTCCTCTTAGTATCCGGACTCCTCTATTCCTTCTTGCCTTTATTAGTCTCACCTATGTTTTCTCCTGCTTTTTTAATCTCTTGTTTTATTCTTTCTCTCTTATTATCATTCTGTATATTCTAAGTCAGTCTCTGTAAATCTTACATGCCTTACTGATGAGCTTGTTCTTATAAATTGGGATTGCTCAGACTCTTAGCAAATGAAAACATGGATATTGCTAATGCAATGACCCATCGATGTATATTTGATTAAATATCATCTTGCCTGGGAGAAAAGTTTAAGATAGCGTGTATCTACTACCCATTCTATGAGGGCCCCACAACCAACCTGTACTCTTCAAGTTGAAGATGTTGCTTACATTCTTTCATAACAAACTTGGAGAACATTGACATGTCTAGATGACTAGTTAGACACATTCAGCCACCAGCTTGGACACTGAATGGACTGAATTTTGACAATAACAGATTGGTTGTTCATTATGCTCTGCCATTCTAGAAGCCCTGGGGCAATGAAATAATATCCTGGTGAACAAGACTGACTACATCAGATTTTCTAGAAAGATATTTTTGTTCTGTGCATGGTGTGGACGAGGATATTTTTGTCTTTTGAATTATGATTATTTATCATAGTATTTAGAAATATTCACATGAATGAAGCTTACTGAAAACCGAACTGGAGAGATGTCTCAAGGGGTAAATCACTTGCCTGGCAAGCACGAGGACCTGAGTTCAAATCCCCAAACCCAGGTACATCTAGATGTTAGAGCATCACCTGTAATCCTGGCACCCTTTTAGGAGACAGAGAATCCTCACAAGCTCAAAGTGGTGTGTGCAGAAGTGAATACCAAAACCAAGATATAGGGTGAGGACCGATGCCTCAGGGTGTCCAGTGACTTCGACAAATGTGTTATGACATTCTCTCTCTCTCTCTCTCTCTCTCTCTCTCTCTCTCTCTCTCTCACACACACACACACACACACACACACACACACACACACCTAACACATACCCACACAAAGATAAAAGAAAAGGAAAATATTAAATTTTTCTTTTTTCTTTCTAAATTACAGGAAAATAAAGTCTTAGTTAAGGTCCCAAATTGTAGGATTTTCAGAGTGCTTAGCAAACTTTGAGTAGCCATTGTAAATCTTTAAGAGAAGATGAGAATGGCTAAGGAGCACAGTGATTTCTGAATTTGCATGGCCCAGGAGACAGATCTGAGCTCTTGGGTCTCTTGGCAGACCCTGTTCTTTAAACACAGTTTAGAAAAAACCAGGCTAGTAGTATCCTAGGGCCACCTTGGCCTTTGCAATGCTCTGTAGTAGGCAGGTCTTTCCCCATAGGTGGCCCAGCTGTGGCTAGCATCCCCCTGTCCTGAGTCACAGCCTCATGCTCTGTGTCAGGACTGATGTAGCAGATGGTGAAGCTGATAGAAGTGCGGCCACCACTCCTCTTGATCACACTAACGAATTTTAAATCATCTAACGCTTTAAAGCCATCCCAGATTTTCCTTGGTTCTTTGAAGACCATTGCCAGAGAGAACATTTGGAGCATTTATTCCCACAGACATCCTTTGGGTTACATGTGAATATTTCCATCCGATTTGAATCTGTTTTCAAAATAAAGCGTGATCAGAAGCTGCTTTGAATGTTTGACAAGAATCCAAATCCCCTCAGAAGACTTTATGAAATGCCATCGATGCCTGGATTCCTGATGTATTTATAATCTTTGCCTGCTATATCTTTCTCTCCAGCATTCTAGTGTCTGGATGATTATCCCATGGTTTGACTCTCTGGGAAAGAAAGCAACCAATATTAAACACAGTGTCCCCCTTCCTGAGGCTGTCCTTAGATGCAGACCTTTGGGCCAACATCCTCATCCTGCCAGCTTTGGCCCATTACATGAATAACAGAAACTACCAGGCCACATGCAGTTGAACAGGGAAAACTGAGTTAACTGTAGCCAAATCCCAGCATCCTACCTTTGTGTTGAAAATGAAAACACCAAGTACGTCAAGAGGAAAATTCAATATTGTTCTCTGAAGTATGCTCATGACTAACCTCCCAGGGCTGGGGACAACTGCTCACCCCTACATACAAACCTTTTACTTATCACAGAGCTTAGGACATTGCACTGTAGCCCTCTTCTTCCAGTGGCCTGCCAACAGAATTGCCTTTCCTCCTGTTAAGAATTGGAGAACTCAAAATTTGAGAACAAGGTTCCTTCCATATGAGTTAGTTAAATTAGCTCCTGGAGCGGATAACACCTCAGATCATGCACAGGTAGGGATTACTTTCTTTATGTTTGTTTTTTGTGTTGTTAAGTAAAAGGTTTTTTTAAGTATATACCTGTCAGTGTCTGTGTGAACATGCTCACATGATTGCAGGTGCCTATGAAATCCAGAAAAGGTTGTTAGATCCAAAGGAGCATGAATTACAGATGGTTGAGAGACAAAAATAAAATCTATGCCCCAACAGTGCTGAGGCATGCATGAGCAGTCTGTATATGGTGGTTCTGTTTAACTTGTCCATATAGCGTTTTATGGTCTAAATTGATGAGGACGACTGACCATGTCTCTTCCTGATAGGGCACCAGATCTCATTACAGATGGTTGTGAGCCACCATGTGGTTGTTGGGAATTGAACTCAGGACCTTTGGAAGTGCAGGCAGTGCTCTTAAACACTGAGCCATCTTTCCTTGTGTACAATGAACCAAATTCAGGTACTCGGCAAGAGAAACAAGTTCTCCTGCCAGGCCACCTCTTCAGCCCCACAGGGTTCCAGTAAGCGGCCCTGCTCTTCCAGGCAGTTACAAAGCCTTGCATGTTCTGAATATACAATTACCCTCACCACCTGTGCCCTCCAGAGAGTTTGGTTAACTCCTCCAAGACTTAGCTCTCTCAAGTAGAAAATTCACTGCCATTGGGGTTTAAAATGAAATATATATGAAACCAGTTCGAAATCTCTGCATATAATTGATATTCCATGGATGATATCATCATGTGTAAGTATATATTGCCCAACAGTAATCTAAAAAGTCAGCCTAAGGTCTGCTCTGGAGATGGACTGTGTGATTTCTGTCATGAAGCAACAGTGGTATACTGGAGACCAGTAGTGTTTTGGAAGAGCTGATTTCTCATTTTCTCTGCTTCAGGTCTTGAAGGGCCCCTCAGGACATTTGCTAACTGGTGCTGTTTTAAAGCCTTTCTGCTCTCCAGGTTTGTTCTTCCTCTTCACACGCCCCTTACAAAATGAGTTTCCTGCTGTTGGCAGGCTCTGCCCCACGCTTTAGTGCTTCATCACATCATGCAGGCTTTTCCCACTCCAACTGGCAGTTTCATGTGGGGGAAAGAAGCTGGAGGGAAGAAGGAAGAAGAAAGAAAAGGCAAAGAACCCTCAAAGAACTCTGTCAAGGTCTCACTCTCTGGGCTGTGGCTATAGCTTAGTTGACAAGGGTGAAGGGCTTGCTGGGAAAGCATGAGGACCAGCGTCTACAGATTTGGATTTCCAGAATCTACAAAAGAATCTGTGATGGTGGCAGGTACTTGTGATTCCAGAGCTGAAGAGCTAGTAGACCTACGGTTATCCAGCCTCACCTGATTGAAGAGTTTTAGGCCAATGAGAGATCATACATCATAAAACTGATGGATAGCACCAGAGAAAGAACGCACAAGATTGACCTCTGGTCTCCACACTCATGTGTACACATACATGCCCACACATAAAGCTGTATCCAGATGTAATAATGTATGCACACCCATATACAGGCACATGCAAGCTCACACATGTACACAGAATTTGTGAATGTACATGTATATATGCACACACCTATGCATACAGGCATGCACACACATATGCATGTACACAATTTCGTGAATGCACATATACAAATATCCATATACTTGCACAGAGCTGCACACATGTATACCTACATGCATATAGACATACCTCACATATTTGCTGACATGCGCACATACAAACACAAACAGAACTTCAAGACAATTATCAGTACATATTAGCAGAATCCACACTGAGAACTGAAAACAGCTGGAAAAGACTATGGAGGAGGCAAAAAATGAAGATTATAAGGAATATGGCTCATGGGTACATGAAAGGGAAGAAGAGATTCCTTCTGAATTTTTAACCAGAAACAGTTCTTGTAGTTGGACTTTTTCTCCAGGCCTCTTGGCTCCCCAATAATGACATGGAAACTTATTATTAATTATAAAAGCTCAGTCTTAGTTTAGGCTTGTTCTTAATCAGTTCTTATAACTTTAACCCACATTTTTAAACCTACATTCTTTTTCATGGATTGTTTACCTTTCCTCTGTATTGCACATGTTGCTTCCTGCGAGTATGCTGGTATCTCTACCCTTCCTCTCAGCATTCTCTGTGCCTGCAAATCCTGCCTAGCTATTGGCCATTCAGTAGTTTAATAAACCAATTGGAGTAATGTATCTACACAGTGAACAAATAGATTTTTCAACACCACTTCCCACTTTTTGTCTAAATAAAAAGGAATGGTATTAACTCTAACACAGTAAAACTATATACAATAAAAGCAATTACCAAAAAAAAATTATATTCACAATGTCAAGTACATTTGTATTAAGCAAATTTAGAAAAAGTACTATATTACCTAGCCTATCTTAGTCCAAAGTTTTATACCTAAACCATTTTCTATCATAACGCCTATTACTATCTCAAAACTATTCTTTTAGACCTAAAAATGTTCTCCTAGATTAACAAGTTAAGTTTTTATGTATCTCAACACCATACATTTTATACCTCCTTTGGGAGTTTCTTTTCTGAATTTGATAACAAAGGAAACTAACTATAATTATCTTGACTTTAACTCCATCAGAGACCCAAAAAGGACATAATGTTCCCTGTGTAAACAGGAAGCATAGGGCAAACAACTTTCAAATGACGGAAACAGCTGGTTGCCCGGACAGTCATCTAAGGTTTCACTATAACATTGGAGTGTCCATTTTCAGCCTACAGGTCTAGGAGATAAGACAGACTTTTCTGTGAGCAGGAATTTTGAAGGACTATCCTGCCTTGTCTTAGCAGTTTGACAGTCTTTTTCTTTTGTGCCCTGCTTTCCAGTTTGTATAGCATACTGTCAGCAGTCAAGGCAAAAGCAGTTTCTTGCCCAGTGGCTAACTATTTACATGATGAATGCCAACTATATATGTAGATTCTTCCATACCCATCTCTGAAGTAATTGATGCTTTTAGGAGTAGACATGTCTCATTGTCCTGAAAAACCTTATGTTATTAAAACATCTTAAATGTCATATTCTGTACATCTCTAAAGTGTTTGAAGACCACCTGTCTATTAGCAAAAAAGTTACTAAAAGTTGCAATATTAATGAAGTCTGCCATATCGAGTTATTAATTACCTGTTATGTGATCTGGTAAACTGCAATCTTTATTGTTCAGCAGATGTCCTGGTTGCAGAGTTGTGATGCAACCGGTGGCAGCAGGAATGGTCCTGGGCTGCTTTTATTTCCACCTTGGTACTGGTTAAATACTGAGATGTTATTGAGATAATATTAAGAATAATATGCTTTGCTTGACAAATTAAAAGCAATTAAATCAATTCCATACAAGGAGCAAGAAACCTAGAACTCATGGGCAGGGAGCAGAAACGGGAAGCGACACAAGTCACCATGCATCAAGGAACCGCCCCAGGGAATGCAACAGTAAGGGTGTGGTACGCTAGTAAAATTTCCAAGTTGCCACTCATAGTAAACTGTGCTGTGTGTGTGTGGGGGGGGAGAATTCTACAAAAAAAAGTGCTTAGGTAAAAGTGAGCCAGGCAGGCAGGGTTGGGAAACTTTCTGGGCTGTGGAACAACTAGGCCATTAGGCCATTCACCTGGTAGGTGTGAAGTCCGGATCCATGTGGGCACCAAATGTGAAAAGGATGCTTAAAAGAAATCCCACACTAGTTCAAAATTGAGAAATAGATGGTTATATATTTATGGGTAAACTCACAAATCCAACAAACCAATGGACTGCCAGGGAAGAAGGGGCTGACACAGGCTCTGCATCAGTATATATAGTATAAGAGGCCATGCCCCAGTAGGCAGGTAACTATAAGCTATAAGACTTCCCACAACAGTCTATTTACAATATATTTCTGTTTGACCTTGAAAAACATAACCTACCATGACTAAAAGTTTGATTGTTATACATAACTAACTGCTAACATGTATTTCTCTATTATCCTAAATATTTTCTAATAATAAATTTTAAGGACTAGAAATTTATATTATATTGTTAAATGAGCTACATAGGCAAAATGTCTTAAAGAAGAGTAGAAATGTATATACAGTATATTCTAACAAAAATAAACTTAAAATGTATATCAATATACACAAATACTTAAATAAGAGTAGAAACAATCTAACAAAAATAACCTTAATTTTGTGTTACTATTCAAGCATTCTTACCAATGTAAAATATTTGAGACTAGTGGTTGTTTAAAAGTAGACTCAACCATCTACCCTCCTATTTTGTCATTTTTATACTATATTGCCCCCCCCCTTTTTTTTTACACTTCAAAAAGAGATCCTTGAATCTATTCTCCTTTGTTTAGCTTTTTTTCCTGACCATCTGCAATTCCTATTTGATCAGATAATATTTTTAACCTTCTTAGGTCTCTGATGGGGATTGAAGACTAGATAGTTAAGGTTTTACAGTTTTCCTCAGTAATTTCAGAAAAGAAACTTACATATGAGATGTAAATTTTAAAAGGTTAAGAGACATAAAAGCTTAAGTTGTTTATCTAAAAAGATATTTAAGGTTTAAAAAGATATTTTTAGGAGGTAATATAAGTTATAACACGAAATAATTTAGGTATAAAAATTTGATCTAAGGATAGATAATGGGACATTTTCTCTAAATTTGACTGAATATTGTAAATATAATTCTTACCTGATAATTGTCCTTGTTGTATATAGTTTTCACTGTGTTAGAGTTAAAATCTTTCCTTTTTGTTTTGACAAAAAGGAGGTAATGCTGTGGAAAAATTTTTTGCACAGTGTGAAGATGTGTCTCTCTAATTGGTTTAATACAAAGCTAAATGGCCAATAGCTAGGCAGGATTTGGGGGGCAGAGAGAATGCTGGGAAAAACATGGAGATGCCAGGAGACGCAGAGCAACCAGGATGGGCACCATGGAGATGAGATAATAAAGCCACAAGGCAAGGAAGAAAGCAAATTAATAGAAATGGTTATTAGAAATGGGTTAAGTTATAAAAAGTGGTTAGAAACAAACCTAAGCTATCAGTCAAACTTTCAAGATTAGTAAGTGTCCATGTTGTTTTTTGTAAGCTGGTGACCCAAAGAAAAATCTGTCTACAAGTTTTACCATCCATGAGGAAGTTGTGAATTTGAAATTTTCAAATCTGTTTCATTCCTTGCCTTGTTCCTTGATATAATTTTGAGCAAAGATCTTATACTGTGAGACTTGGTTAGTCCATGACAGACTTTTCTAAGAAGATGTTTAATGAAACTGAGTTGAACTGGGCTTTATAGGTGAGAATTTAGTGGAAATATTTTGCTTTAACACTTTAATTATATATATAGCTTTTATATAGCTTATAAAAGGATGCCCACCTAGTTGTAGTCACAATAAATCATAATCCTGATGCAAGACAGATATCAAATCAGACACATGATTAACATGAAGAATCAGTTGAGCACCTGCTATAGCCTTGCAAGATCCCATCTCTGCATTTTTTTCCCTTTCTCCCTTACACTGATTTATACTAGGGATGTTTGAGTGACTTCAAAGACATTTGCTTTACTGAAGAAAACAATCAAGCCCTGTGTGGCAGATGTAAAAATTTTCTTCTTTTTAAAATTATCCTTTATTCTCACAGACCAGAAAATTTGTTTAAAATCTCAATGAGCCTAAATTATATAAAAATTGGAAAGTACAAGGTATAAGAAGTAATACAAAGGGAGTAATATTTTTTACTGAAAGTTTTCTTCATAAGTGGTGTGTGGGTGTGGTATACGTGTGTATAGTATGTGTGTGGATGGCCTGTGAAGGCCAGAGAAGAACATGAGTGTCCTGCTCTGTCGCTCTGACTCTTTCCCTTGTAACAAGATCTCTCCGTGTACCTGTGGTTAGACTTGCCATCAGTAAAGCACAATGGTGCTCCCATCTCTGCTCCCCAAGGTCTGAGACCACAGGCATGCACGCTTGCATCTACATCCTTCTTTAATGTGCATAAAGGAGATTTGCACTCAGATCCATATGCTTGCATAACAAGCATTGAGCCAGATTCCAGCTTCTAAAAGTTTTTTTTTTCCTTGCAAGACATTTTGTTAACACATCCCGAGTAGCTTTATCTTACTTCAAGGTGTGAGGATCAGCATGAATGTTTAACTTGTTTCAAATTTTCACTATAAGAAACTTAAACAGGTATCTCTGTGTTAGAATAGAAGCTCACTACATTATATCTCCATTTTTAAAAAAGCATTTTATTTCTTTAGTTGTGACTTTAAAAACAGACTTGAGGTGCTGGTGTGGTGACTCAGTGGTTAAAATCATGTCTGTTGTTGACAACAGATTTGGTTCCCACCACCAGCATGGCAGCTCATGACTGTCAGTAACCTCAATTTCAGAGTATCCAATGCCTTTTCTAACCTCTGCCAGCACCACAAATACATCCAGGCAAAACACTCATGCACCTAAAGTAAAAATAAAAGTAAATCGTAATAGCAAAGCACCCCCCCCACACACACACCAGTTTGTTACGGAGATCTCTGTTCTCAAAGAGCCTTTTTCTTGTTTCCTAGCAAAAGGGGTTCATTCTCATTCATCATTCTCTGATGGTTGCTCACAAACTAGGGCATTTTTTGTTTGATGTCCCCCCGAGTCTCAGGCATTTGAACACTTGTCCCCGACTCGATGGGACTGTTTGGGAGATTTAGGAGGAGTAACATTGCACGATGCTGCTGTGAGGCTTAGAAGCCTCGCACCATGTTGATTTTTTTCTCTCTCTACTTCCTATTTGTGGTTTAAAAAATGAACTCTCAACTGCTGCTTCAGTCACCATGACAACCACTTGTCTGCCTCATGTCTACTACTGCCCCTTGTCTGCCTCATGGACCCTAACCCTCGGGAACTATAAGCCCTTTCGTCTATAAATTTCCTTGGTCTCAGTGTTTCATAAAATCAATAGAAAAGCAATTAATACAATTTGTTACAAAATTTTGTCATTCGTCATAGAATATTTTACTCACCAAAGAAATTTACTCACCTCAGATATATATATATATATATATATATATATATATATATATATATATATATATATATATAGTAAAGATAAATGCATGTCAGGCAAATTATAGAAGAATTAATTTCCAAGTATTCTGGTATTTAATTTCAGGTTTAATTAAATCACCTTGCAAGATAGGTTTAATGAGTGTTCTCAGGATGGTCAGGAGACAAAAGGTTTTTCTAAGAACTAATAAGCACATTTGTCTTAGCATACTTCCTTATTACATCTGGCATTTAGACAAAACCTCAAAAATAGGTTAATGAATGGATATCAATCTTCAGTTAAGAAATAGGAAGGATATGCAATTTTTTGGCAAATTTCTTGTTCAAATAGTTTGTATACAAGATTGCATACACCTCTTTTCTGTACTGGGAAATGGATAAGAGTTGAATGCTTTTTTGTTGGTTTTGCTTATTTTTCCTTTATTTATTTTAAGTTAAAATTTATTATTAGTGCCTCAGGGTGAGGTCCATGCCACAGCACAGGAGGGGAAGTCAAAGGACAACTTTACGAAGTTGATTCCCTCCTTCCGTTTGTCTGTGGGTTCTGAGGATTGAACTCAGGTTACTGACCTTGTATAGAAAGCAGTTTATCCAAATGAACCATCTTCTCAGCCCTGTTATTATCACTATTACTATTAGTAGTAGTAGTAGTAGTAGTGTTTTTTTTTTTTTTGAGACAGGGTTTCTCTGTGATACAGTCCTATCTATGTTATAACTCACTCTGTAGACCAGGCTGGCCTCGAACTCACAGAGATCCACCTCCCTCTGTCTTCTGAGTGCTGTGATTATAGGATTGTTTCACCACTGCCCAGCTACTTTAAAATGATTATTTTTAGTCTAGAATCCTAATTAGTTTACCCCGTTTTTTCAGATTTGTGTTATTATAGTTTGTTCTTATTTATTCCCTTCCCCACTATCCTTCCCAGTGCCTGTTTACCTCTATAGCTGGCTCCCTTCCACCCCTAGTTAATCCTCTGTTCTGCTTTTCATATTTGAATTTGTTTATGTGTATGTTTGTTCCTGTGTGTGTTTATCATTTGTGTGCATGTGCATGTGAGGGAAGGGGAAGGCATCAGAGTCCCCAGAGTTGGAATTTTAAGCAACTGTGAGTCACAGAAATGTGAACGTTGACAGTGGAATTCTCCTCCTCCAGAATGAGCTCTTAGCAACTAAGTCTTCTATCCAGCCACCCTGTGCTCTTGTTTCCAATATTTTGCATGGCAAATTACCCTCTTTTCTGGCCACCTCCCACTGAATCTCTTTGTTCCAACTACATTGTTTTATGAATTTTTAATCCAAATGTTACTTTTATGTATCTCATTATTATTTTGTTCATTCAGTGACTACTTAATAGGAATGATCATATCATAAATATTTCATTGTGTTTGTTAAAAATATATTACATGTTATTCTCAAAGCCATTTTCCATTTTGAAATATTTTCAGGAATTGCAAAATGCCGCCAAGGAGGACTGTTAAATGGGCAGTTAAAGGTAGATTATTGTCATGGTTAATGTTTTTTTAAGACTTTGAAAATTTCTTATACATCAGTCATGTGCACCCACTCACTATTCCTGTGTCTTACTCTTCGCTGTCATCTTCTTGTCAGCCTGATTGGATATAGACTCAATGTGGAAAGCTTTCCCTGACTGTCTATGAGGGGATTTTCAGAAAAGTTTCATTTCTGGGAAGATCCACCCTGAGCTTGACCAGCCAGGACTGAACTAAAAGGCAGAAGGAAGCTGAGCATCAGAATTTATTGCTCTCAGCTTTCTAACCATTAATGCAGGATCATCTACCTCCTTACCTTTCTCACAAGGATGGACTGTACCCTTGAACTGTGAGACAAAGTAAACTCTTCCTTCTCTATTCTGATTAATCTTGGTTCAAAGTTTGAAAAGATACAGCCCATCCTGATAGGACTACTTGGCAGCAGAGGTGTGAGGCAGTTGGTCACATGGTATCCACAATCAGGAAGCAGAAAGATGCTGATGTTGGTGCTCAGACTGTTTTATTTCCCCACTTTGGTTAAGTCCCAGACCCAAGCCCATAGAATCATTTAGGGTACATTATTTAATCTAATCGAGAAACTCGCTCATAGACATCCCCAGGCCTTTTTTTATTGTGTGTGTATGATTCCAGATCCCATCAAGTTGAAAATTTTGCCTATCAACAAAGATTTTGGTAGAATACACAGATTTTGAGGTCGTATTGCTAAGTTATTCCTGAAGAGGAAGGCAGATGATGATGAATTTTATTAGCACTTTCCCCTTACTTTCCTAATTTCTATAGTTATGCTGGTTTAACTTGGATGATTCATGTTTAGGAGAAAAAAGAAAAATACCCTTAAGTTTTTGTCTCAACTTCACCTGTGAATAAAAGATTTAAAAAAGAAACTATTTTTTTAGTTACTCTGAAGGAATTGCTATTGATAGTCTGGAGGCAAGTTTGGATGGCAGAAGCAAAGCCCATCTGTAAACGCATGGCACTTATTCACATACCAGTCACAAAACAGCTGTGACTGCAATCACTAGAGAGAGCTCATTTTGAAGTGAAATGCTCTTTATGCTGTATAGTCTCCTATCAGAAACTGTATAATCTTATAGAAGTCTTGAAAATGTGTGTGTTGGACTGATAAAACACCAGTAGGTATAGTCCTTGCTGCCCAATGTGAGGTGGAGTTTAGATCTCTTGCACCCATGGAAAAGCTGGGCAAGAGATGTGGCCACTTCTGATCCCAGCGCTTGGAAAACAGAGATAGGGAGTCCAGAGGGCAGTCTGATTGTTTAATCTGGCCAGAATTGGAGCATTCTGCTTGGCAAGCAACTCTGCCTCAGTAAACAAAGTGGAGAATGATCAAGTAAATACTCAACGTCAACTTCATCACTCTATGTGCACATACAGATGCTCGTGCACACACAGATGCTCCTGCACACGTGCAAACACATATACATGCGTGCCCGTCCCACACAGACAAAATGACACAACAAATCAAATTTGAGAGACAATCAAGTAAATAATCTCAATTACAACACTTTCCAATTGTATTTACTAGGAATTAAAGAAACAACTGAAATATATGTATGAAAGTCATCTAAGTTATTACTTGTATGGCTTTGCAGTCATTTTTTTACAGTTGAGAAGGCATTCCCCATGCAAAGCCATGTCACCTGCTCCTGTGCAGAGCTGACACTGGAGCCTGTGCTGAGTCATCTTTTTGCTTTGAGTTTCATTAATTTAGAATTCTGTACTGAGTGCCCGTGAGAATGTAGCTACATTCGGGTCGGCTTATCTACCTTTACTACCAGAGTTGATTAAAGGTTTCTTTTAAAGCATAACAGTACAGATATTGGGCTCTGTAAATACTGCTCTGGCCCTGGGAAAGCATTTGGAAGCACATAATCTTTCTTCATCATCTTGCTGCTCTTTCTACTCACTGCCCATCCTCTTAAGACCCACCACCCTCCCTACCTCCCATGAAAAATAATTCCTCAAACATTTAAAGTTAGGACAAAATAAATGATGAATTCACACATATCACAACCTGATAACCAAGATAGATAATATTCTTTCATGAAAAGTTGCAAGGGAAGGTATTTTCCTCCTGTGAATACACCCAGAGCCCACTTGGCTTCAGATATTAACGTTGGATGTCAACAGAGATAGGCTATTAAAATAGGAGGTTATGAGCTGATGCCTAGAAACATTTTTTTTAAGTAGACAGGTGGAAAATAAATACCAAACAAACATAGAGTATCTGAGAAGCCAATAATTTATGAGTTCTTTTCTTGGTATCTCTCAGGGATGGGTTCCATGAGCTCTCGTAGATGTGAAGTTTTTTATGTTCAAGTCCTGTGTTAGCTTTTCACTGCTGTGGTGAAGCACATGACAAACAAGTGAAGGGAGAGGACATGGGCTCAGGCTCACAGTTCCGGAGGATTTAATCCTTGGTTGCTTGCTTGGCTTTGTTGCCTTTGTCTGCTTTTAGACAATGCATCCCGGTGAGGTACCTGGAACAGAGCACACTGATTACCTCATAGCAGCTGGGAAGCAGAGCAGGACAGGGGTTTGGGGGGGATGGTCAGCAGCCAAGACAACAGAAAATAATGGCGGTTCCTTAGAGTTGAGGTACCCAGAAAGAGTAATAGAAACAGCTTTCATGAGTTTCATAGCTATGACAAGGGGGGATAGTCAAAAAGAAATGCTTTAATGAGGAAGCCCTGAGTGTAAAGCTAATCCTTTAGATAATTACTGAGCTATTCTAGCCCTCAGGTTTTATTTCAGGCAAGATGAGATAGAACAGCTATCCCCACTTATCTGTGATGCTTATGTTCCAAGATGCCAACATCAGTAGATGTCTCAAACCACAAATAATTCCAAACTATATTTTATGTTTGTTCAGTGTTTTTATTTATCCATAAATTTATAAAGTATATATAATGACAGATAAATAACAATAGCCAATGATCAAATAGAATAATTCTGATAGAATTCTATAATTAATGTTACATATCAGTCATGAATATTTTTATTTCTAGAGTTTTCTGTTTAATATTTATAACATGGTTGACTAGATGACAGAAGATTATAAACACTTCTATAGTCAAGTGGGTGGTCCCCAGAGAGAGACCAATCCTTGTCCTTATCTTGGCTTCACCATTTACTATCCACGTGACCTTCTCAGGGAACTTACTTGTCTTCATTTTCTTAGTTTCCATGTGCTTAAAGTGAACATTGTGATAGTATTTGTGGACTGGAGAGATGGTGCAGAGGTGAGGAGTACATATTACTCTTGCAGAAGACACCAGTTTTGTTCCCAGCACCATACTGGTGTCTTACCATCCCCTGTGGCTCTAGCTCCTGAGGAGCCAGGATGTTCTTCTGGCCTCCTCTAGACCTGTACTCACAAATATACATATCCACACACAAATACATGTCCACACAATTAAAAAGAAAAATTTAAAAATAGCATTTACTAAAGACAGTTATGACACTGCAAAGAGCAATGGAAATATTCAATGAATTGTAGTCATTTATCATTTACTGTGATTATGAGAATCCATGTTGGGGAGAGAGAGATGGGTCAGTAGTGAGGAGCTCTTGCTATGCTTGCAGAGAACCAGAGTTCAGTTCCAAGCATCCATGCCAGGCAGTTAGGTATCTTATTACGGCCTGCAACTCTATATCTGGGCTCTGAATGCCTCTTCTGGCCTTTGCAGGCATTCATACTAACCTGTACATACCCTGCCCTCACACACAAATAAGAAAAAAATAAAATCACTCTGCAAGTAAATGTTTCCAGCCTTTTTGAAGGATATTTAATCTTCATGTGTGTGAGTGTGTGTGTCTGTGCGCACAAACTATGTGTGTCCATAAACATGTATATAAGGCTTCCTGATATCTAGAAAATATTAGGAATTCCCTTAAAACTACTACAAGTCCACCATATTCCAATGACCTTATCAAGTTCTCTCCTTGTCTAAGGAGGTGGGGAGTGACTTGAAGGTTAAACACCCCTTTAGCAATCCCTCAGGTAAGGGGGAAATTTAAAACAATATTCTAATGATTCATGGAACATTACTATGGCCCATTAGGTGCCTACATTACATCTTGGGGCACAATCAATATCTGTCATCTTGCTTATGGCTTTGATGTTAGAGCAGTTCAATTTCATTTTTGTAACTCTCATGCTCATGGAACTGTATCTCAACTGCCATATGATAAAATATTACTCAGAAGTACATATTCACTCTTAAAGCATAGTGGGAAATAATCGATAAAGGTATCTTTCCATCTGGCCAAATCACATTAAAATAGTGATATGAGTGATTGGTTGGGGGTAAGAACAATTCACTAGGAAACTTTTGGGTGAATTCATGTCAGACTCTGCCTGTGTGTATGGATGCCCCACACACTTCATATTCTGTATTCGGGAGAGTACTTGCAAGCATTTCTAACATTGCATTCTCATGAGTGTAGTTCTTGCATCGAGAGAGGCACAAGCAACAGTGTGTAAAGGTACAGGTTAACTGTGTACAAATATTTTTCTTTTCTTAAATTTAAAAAATGTATTCAGATTTAGGTTACGTGGAAATGACAAAGAAGCTATGGGTGAGTAAGGAGCAAGTCATCACCATTCTAACAAGACAAATGAATTAGAAAAGCAACATTTCGAGTCATTTTCACCAAAAGTCAGAATACCAATTAGATGTGCTTCTTTTCTTATGGCCTTGACAAGATACCCGAGGAAGCAATTTAGGGAAGGAAGAAGCATCTGACCCGGCTCCCAGTTTGAGAGTCTAGTCCATCATGATGAGGAAGGAATGGCAGCAGGAGTGTCAGGCAGAGGATCACATAGCATCTTCCTTCAAGAAGCAGAGAAAGATGAAGCTAGTGTTCCCTAACTTCTCCTTTAGTCAAGGACCCAAGCCCGTAGAACAGTGCCACCTACTCTTGGGGGGGATTTTCCCAGCTCTCTTTACCCACTGTAGAAACTCCTTCATAGACATGCCTCATTTGTCTCCTAGGCATTTTATATTCTGTCAAGTTGACAATCAAAATTAAATCCCACGCCAACTGAAGGCTCCTCTTTTGCTCATGTGGAGGTGTTTTAGAGAAACTCAGGCGCACACTACAACCAAAATACCTTCTCCACACAGTCTCTGAAGTGGAGAACTATAGGGTGAGAGAGTCTACTTTCGGATTCCAAGATCCCCGCGAAGATTACCGGCTTCACCCAGTGACTCATGAGCTAGTGAGAATTTTTGAAAATGTTAAATGTGTGATTTTTTTCCAAATTCAGACCCGACTAAAATGTGTATTCTGCCTAAATGAGAGGAAGCAGAATGCTGGGAGGCTTCTGGAACATGCTGGAAGAGCAGGTGCCAGGGTCCTCTTCCTTAGGTGGGCTTTTAACTAAAGACAACACCAAACTATGGCTTGGAGAAAGTGTGTAATGAGCCTGTGACTCACAAGAGGCAAGGCAGGATACTGGGGAAATAAGAAGCCTCAAAAATGAGCTGAACTTGGATGACCTTGGGTTCGGGCTGTTTGACTTTGCACACCCTTTGTATCTCAGGATACACCTAGTGGTGCTCCGCTGACTCATAGTGACTTTAATACTTCTGCTTTGCCCACCTTCCCAGAAGAAGGGGTGTATGCAGTAACACACCTAACATTACCTCTGGGGCCTCATATCTGGACTACAAAAATGATTCTTTAAAACCCAGGGATGTGCTTATCATACAATGACTGTGAAAATATGACTCCAACTGACCTTTGATACACAACCATGAAATACACCCTTCTAAAATGCCTGGAGCCTATGTAAGTGTGTGTGTCTAGGCATGAGGTTGATGTCAAGTTCCATTTTTCAACTGTTCAGCACTTTAATTTTGAGGTTTTGAGGTACAGTTTCTCACTAAGTGTAATATGAGGGGCCGGCTTGTTGGGGTATCTGTTCCCGCCCGGTACCCCACAGAAGGTAAGTCCAAGAGAAAATCAATCACACAGAGATCTCTATAAGCTATAAAGCTGATTGGCCCATTAGGTCAGGCTACTTATTAGCTCTTATAAATTATGTTACCCCATTATCCTTATCTATGTTAGCATATGGCTCAGTACCTTTTCCAGCGGGGCAGCTTACATCTTTCCTCTCTGGTGGTCTGGGCAGAACTGGAAGCTTCCTGCTTCCCAGAATACTCCCAGTCTCTTTGCTCCACCCCTACTTCCTGTCTGGCATTCCCGCCTATACTGCCTGCCTGGCCAATCAGCGTTTTATTAAAATATGATTGACAGAATACAGACAATTCTCCCACACCAACTTAACATAGAGTTTCCAAAATAGCAAAATGGCCTGACCAGCTAGCTCATGATTCCTCATATCGCCCTGCCTCCAGCATGGGATTACTACCATGTACCACCACTGTTGGCCCTTTTACAGGCAATACATCATGTAAAAAGCCTGGTGGGATCACCATTGCACAGACAACCGAAGATGATGACTATGTCACTGAATTCAACAGTAGCCAATAGTTTAGCAGCAGACAGGTGAGCCATGAGCCTTTCACTGAGTCATTATTGGCTGTTGGTAGTTCCAGCCATGTGCAGATCTACTACAGACAGCTACAGTTACATTGTGATTTCATGTCTGTGGAGCCACTGTCACTCCCAAATGACAGCTTTTCCCAGACATCCCCCCTGCCTCCTAGCTCTTACCTTCTTTCTCCATGATCCCTGAGTTTGAGGGAGGCAGATAAGTGCTCTGTTTAGGACTAAGAACCCACCTGCCATTTGCATCAAAACACCGAACAGCCATGTGTCTCTGCCTTCACCACTTGACAGCAGTTGTGGAACAGGAAAGGGAGGGGTTTCAGTATGGGTGGAAGACACGTGAGTCTTCAGCTAAAAAGATCAATTCTGGTTGGGACCATTTCAATATGCTGAAGGTGACTGTAAAACTTGCTGAGTTCTACTAGAATAGTCTGGCTTTTTTTTTCTTTTATGCTGGGCATAATATTGTTTCATGAAATATAAGATACTAGAACAACATTTTTTATGATTGTTCATGAGTTTCGGCTTTTATATAGCTTCAGGGGACTGTAGAATACCACAAGCATGCTTTCCAATGCCCAAGGGGAGTTTGCAACAGTTAGGAGTTTACCTTGGTTCTGGAAAGATGTTCTTTAACCAAGTATATTAAAGCCCATCTCCTATTATATTTTGTCATTTGATATGAAACCAACCCTACTCCCTCTCCACTATGACAAGAAGTGGATACTGTTTTTCTATAACTTTGGACTGATGTGCGGTTTTGTTGTTCTTGTTGTGGGTGAATAGTTTTCCAAGGTTTTCATTTCAAGTCGACAGTTTACACAGCTATTAGAAACTGCCCTAGTTGGCTTCATCTGTCAATTTGATGCACCACAAAGTCATCTGAGGGAGTGAAGTTAAGGGACTGCCCAAGGGCAGGTCTGTAGGGGATTGGCACCATTATCAACTGCTATAGGACTGCCCACTGCACTGTGGACAGCCCATTCTGCAGGCAGGTGGTCTTGGACTGTATCCAAAGTGAGCTAGGCTAAAGTCAGAGAGGGAGGAAGTTTCTGTTTCAAATTCTTTCTTGATGTTCTGCCCTGACTTTCTTCAGTGATGGACTGCATGCAACCTGTAAAATGAAATAAACCCTTTCTTCCCCATGTTGCCTTGCCTCAGAGTGGTTTATCACAGAAACAGAATGAAACCAGGACAAAATCAGAACTTGCTATTTTTCTCATTTCCTTTGCTGCTTACTATTTCCACCTTGCCTGTTGCTATGAGACCAATTCTGTTTATATATGGTTTTGCCTTGTTTTTCTTTTCTTTTTTCTTTTCTTTTTTTTTATTTGAGAGAGAGATTTTTTGTTGCAGCATCTAACCAGTTTCTCTGTTGCTTTTGTGAGAAACCTACATTACTCGGCATGAACTTTAAACTCATCTCCTGTATTGTACTTTATTAAAAAAAATCATTTCCATCTCCAGTTCTGCCTCAAGGGAAAATGGACTATGCCTTGATGGTAGTGTTCATGTTGAGATCATCAGGGATTGAAGGAAAGAGTTAATTTCCCACTGATTCAAAGAATAAAAGGGCAGGAAAGGCAAGGATTCAGTAGTCAGACAAATTTTACTGAAAGCAGGAGTGTGGACACACACACACACACACACACACGAGGACACACATACACACACACACACGCAGAGGTAGACTCCCAATTTGTGGCTGTGAGGAGATTTGAACCTAGATCAGAGTGCTAGGAAAAGACCCAGTTATCCAAACTTGAGAGATGGATACCGTGATAATAACTGTCAAAGGTCCCAAGTGCTCTCCTCTATATCTTCTTGCCCTTTGGCAGCTAGGGTGAGGCCGGTACACCTCCAAGCTCTTCTCGACCCCTCACCCTTAATAAATTATTTTCTTTCCTGTAGCTATTCATGCACCTCTGTACAATTCATCACGAAGAAGCAGAAGACCTGGAAACTCCAACACCAGCCTTCTCTATTGAGATCTGTGCTTGTAACCTTTTTATTCCGCCTGGGACCCCAGCCCCATGATATGATAGGACTCACAGCCCCATCCCAATCCCTGAGTTAACAGTGCACACAAAGGTGCCCCAGGAAGGTCCTCAGTGGTTAATCAAGCTGACAAAAAAGTTACCATAGCAGCCTGAGCCCTCAATATTGTACTGTCGTTAGCTGATTTTCTATTCTTTTGATAAATCAAGTCAAGATCATCATAACTTGAGGGACCGCCTGATTTCCATATTGAATTCTTTCTCAAAGGGAAGTGCTTGGGAAATAGAGGCTTGAGTAACAGACAGATCTGATTGGGAGCTTGAACTCTTGCACTGGTCGGCTCAGGAGCCTTGGTTAGGTGCTGGGTTCTTCTGCACTGCTTCTTATAGTGGGAAACAGGGATGGCGGCAGCTGCTCTGCAGGACGGTGGTGAGAATTAAATTAAATAATGCACACAAATGAATAATACTTTGGCATACTTCCTGCCACATGGGAATTGCTTCCCAAAACCTTTGATCTTATGGATAAATAAAATAATTTATAGACAGTAAGTCACCTGAATAACCTTCTCCTCAGACCCAGGTTTTATAAATTATATTTCTTTATTTGTGTGTGTACAAGTTTGTGTGTATATGGAGTGTGGGAGATCACTCGTGCTATGTTGTCCAGGTGGAGGTCAAAAGAAAATGTTAATATTTGGAGATAACTCCTTCCTGTCCCTTCCTTCCCTCCTTGTTCTTTCCTTTTCATTCTCCATCCCTGCTTTATTTTTAAAAGATATTTATTTTCTTAAAAAATTAAGTTTTATTTTACTTTTAATTATGTATAATGTATATGTGTGCACCTCAGTAAACTAGAAGAAGAGGATGTTAGATTCTCTGGAGTTGAATTTACAGGTGGGGTCACCTGACATGGGTCCTGGGACCTGAAGTTGAGTCCTCTGGAATTATAATATGCACTACGGACTGCCGATATCCCTCTCTATACCCAGTTTAAAATAATACGTGTGTGTGTGTGTGTGTGTGTGTGTGTGTAGGGTAGGGAACTTATGAATGCTATGATGCACATGTGAAGGTCAAAAGACAACATATGGGGATCAGGTCTCTCCTTCTACCATGTAATTTCCCAGAATTCAACTCAGGCATTCTGTCTTAGCAGCAAGCACCTTGATCCACTAAGCTATCTTACCAGCACACTTCCCTCTTTCTTTTTAAACAGTTTTTTTTTTTTTTTGGAGATATAATTTCAGTATAGTGGAATTCACCTATTTTAATGAGTTTTACAAATTTAATAGATCTGCTAATTGTATGCAATCAGGTAAGCTGTAGCACAATACAAATTTAACATAATTCTCTTACTCCCAAATGCTTTTTAAATGTGTGTTTGCTGTCCCCATTCAGCTCTCCCCAACACTCTTCTATTTATTTTTATTGCTGTAGTTTTTGCGTTTTCAAGAACTCTGGTATGAATGGGAATATACAAGGTGAAGGCTTTTACATTTGATTTCTTCTACTTAACAGAAATGTCCTTGAAATTCTTTTAAGGTGTATTTTGTCCCTTTGTGTTGCTAAGTTAGGGGTCCACAGCATTATTTCATCACAGCATGTTTATCACTCGACAGTTGATGAACCCTGGTGCTGCTTCAGTTTGTTAATTTCTGCTGTGAGCATTTCATTTCAGGGCTCAGTGTATCTAGTTCTCTTCCTCATAGGGAGGGAGGCTGAGTCACAGTAGGAAGCACAGCATTTGGCTCTAATCCTCTCTGCTTCCCTGGGTGGTCATCAGATGCATCCTTCCCATGGTCTAGCTCATCTGCATCTTCTCAGGGATGCTGATACCCAAGCCACACTGTCCTTTTCTCAGAGATAACTTAGTGGACTCAGGCTAGCGCTCCATGCAAACTGGACCATATAACTTTTCTCTACCAACTATGGGAAGCTAAAAAAACAGATGGCTAATTTAATTGATTATCAGTACTTGAAATACAGGCAAGGTGACTTGACTAGGATAGGAGATTTGGGTCAAATACTAAAACAACAGAGAATTTCACTGAACTCCAAGTTGAAAATTGAGACTATGACAAGTGTTAATATCCAAATGTATAAAAAAATTCCACAAAACCACAAGAAATTGAGTGATACAATTGAAAAGTGAGTGAGAAATATGAACATTTTGCAAAATAAAATAAAATAAACAGATGAAAAGACAGTTCAACAGGTATAGGAGGACAAATGGAATCAACGTTGATAGATTATTCCATGTTCCACTGGGTTTTATCAACGAGGCGAAGGATAGGAAGCACCAAAGGAGGAAAAGGGAAAGAAAGCACAACACGCCGTGGGTACAATTGTTAATTAGTACAAACTCTATGGGGAAGGGCACAGTGACACTTCATAAAACCAAACAGCACCAGTGAGAAGGGGAGATGGGTATGCTGGAAAAGTTCTTGCAGCAAAAGCATGAGCATCTGAGTTTGATCCTCAGAACCCACCTAGAAAAGCCCCAGGCAGTGGTGCACACTTGTAACCACAGTACTGAGAAGGTCAAGGCAGAAGGTACAGGAAAGATCTGTACACCTACACAGGAGAGAGATTGCTGCTTGCAATGGCATGGATCAACCTCAAGGAGACTGTTCCGAGTACAGTAAGCCAGATACGGAAGACAAGCATGACTTTTGGTATGAGAAACAGGAGAGCTGAACTGAGGCGATGGGGCTAAGTGAATGGAATGATCTCTGCACAACCACTCAGACCTGAGTTCCCCAGAGCTCAAGTAAAGTCAGGCACTTAGCTCTCACCTGTAAGTGCTCATCCATAAGACGGAAAGCAGAAATGGGAAAGGCCAGAAGCTCGCAGGCCATGTAGCATGGTGTACGCAGAGCTGAACAGCAGGAGCAAAGTGGAAGGAGAGAACCTATGCATGAGGTGTTCTTGACCCCCATATGCACCGCAGCACAGTGTACTTGCATTAGTTAGCACACCACGCACACACAAATCTCTCTCTGTCACACATGCAGACACACACACACACTCTCACACGCACAAAAGCTGACCTTGGAAAATACACAGTAGAACAATAGCTCTGAGAGGCTGGGTAGAGGGGAGAGGAAGAGCATCAGGAGCTGTTGATCAAAGAGTACAAAGTTTCAGAAAGATAAGAGGAAAATGTTTTTAGATCTATGGCACAGTGGAGCAGATATAATCAATAATAATGTATTATATATTTCAAAGTGAAATATTCAATAATATAAGAAAATGAAGTTCAAACATCTCACCACAAATAAAAGATGGATGAGAGGGAGGGAAAACAACCATTTTCATTAAATATTTCATATGTTATACCAAAACGTTATAGAATTGCCTACAAGTATGTACACTTAGGATATATCAATCAACTGGATTATCAATAATACTTAAAAAATAAAAATCACAAAATTTTACAAACAAAAATTGGTCCAGGATTCTATGAAGCAATCTATATGCCTCTATATGCAGGCTTTCATATTTCTGCATAAGGGAATTTGTCCACACACTCCATTTTCCCTATGGAGCTAGATTATTGCTATCATAAGAGAAGCTGTGTTTGACTATTTTGTGGTAGATGAGAAGAGCTTCTTGTAGATGCTGACTCCTGGGAGGTTCCCAGAAGCAGGTATTGTTCTTTAGAAGAGAGACACAAGACTTTTAAAACATTTAAATCCCACTCTTAGTTGTCTGAGAAGCCTCTATAATGATTTCCATATCGGTTCTTCTACAGACCACTTCTCCCAGCACCGGATGAGGGGAGGCTCCCCTCTCCCTACATTCTCACCAGCACTTGCTGCCATTTGTTCTCCTGGTGATAAGATGGAACATCAAAGTAGTTTTAATTCATATTTCTCTTGGGGTTAAGGAAGTTGAATATTTTTCCACATTTTATTGGACATTTATATTTATTCTTTGCAACTATCGGTTCAAGTCCTTTGGACTAATTATTGGCTGACACTTGACATGGTTTTTGTGTATAACTTTTCAGTTCTTCATATGTTCTAGATACTAGCCTCTGATCTGAGGTATGAAAGACCAAATAATCTGTTCCTGTGTGACCTAATGTTAAGCAAGCCTGAATCCTGGGTTCACAGTTCCTTCTTGTAGGGGAGGAGGGACTGAAATGAAACAAAACAAGGAAAGAAAAAGAGAGTTGAGTTGAGGGGGGACTAGAAATCACTTAGAGGTTAGGCAAGGGGAGATGCAAAGGTTCCACCATTCCTTTGGCCTGTTGGGGCTCAGGAGCATCTGTGGAATTGCTACAGTACCAATTTAATCATGCTTTTATACAGTTTTTCAAAATTTAAAGTATAATTACATCATCCTCCCTTACGTCGAATTACCCCATGTACTCACCCTACTCTCTTTAAAATTTATGACCTCTTTACTTTAGCTGTTGTTACTTGTATATTTACATATGTGTATGTGTGTGTATGTGTTTTCCCAAATATAAAAATACAACATTTTAAGTCTATATAATATTAATTGTGTTATGTATATGGTTTCAGGGCTGATATCTTGGAATTAGATGGCCAGCTGAAGCCTCTTTCCCAGGCATCGTTCTGCCTCTAACTTCTCAGCCCTGAGGCTACAAGTGTACACATATATGTGGGGTTTTCAATGTGAGTTCTGAGGATCAAATTCAGATTATCATGCCTTTGGCCTTGCTGTTAATATAACATCAATTTTTATGGCAGTTTCCAAGCAAACTTTATTTTTGTTGCTTCTGTCTTCTCCCTCTTCCTTGGCCCTAGTTGCCTGCTTTCTACTTCAGGTCTCCTATAACCTTTGTCCCCCACAACTTTCTCAGCACCTCATCTTCCTCTTTCTGGTCTTCTAGCTAGTGACAAATCTATATCAATCTTATACCCTCTCATTTACATACAGACAGACGCTTAAAGTTGGAATCTGCCCATGAGGGGAAATACATCATTTTTGTCTTTTTGAATCTGGATCATCTCATAATTTTTCATAAACCACCCATTTCCCTGAAAATTTCATTTGTTTTTATAGATCAGCAAACTTTCATTGTGTGTGAGTGTATCACATTTTAATCTGTTGATGACATTAAGATTGGTTTTGAAAAGCCTCCATACTAATTTCCATCATGGAAATGGAAATTTACATTTCCTCCAGCAGGTAGGAAGAGCTCCTCTTTCTCCACAGACTCGACAGCATTCATCGTATTTGCTTGTTCACAGGACTCCAGCCACGCATTCAGCAATAGACATAAAGACAGTCATCACCATTCCCTGCTTGGACTGTCCCTCCTCATCCTCTTAGTCTAGAGCTTGTCTCTTCATCCAAAAATGAAGACACTCGAGCCCATGGCAAATGGCTGACAGAAGCATGTTACCACGACGGCTGACTCCTGGTTGGCTTCCGTAAGTAGCAGATCCTGCATCACTTTCTCTTGTGTTTGCTGCTTCATTCACTAGTGTTTCAACCTTGCAGCTTTAGGATGATCTCTGACCTGGATTAGGAGGTTCACATTGCATGGTGTACATGAAAGTCATTTCTCACTCACAGCCAGACTTAGCCCAAACTGTTCAAGAGATGTTTCTGTAATTATCAGCCTAAATTTCAAAGTACCTTTTTAAATGCCAGTATCCAAGCAGTTAGACACTTGGCATACAGCCCTCGAAACACATTTGATGGCATTACTCTAAAATCCAGGAGTCTAGGTGTCCTAGACTATTCTCAGGCTTCATGGATGAGCCCTTGTATAGAAGACAGAGGTGAGAGCAAAGACAAATATCCTCATCTCGTTTTTTTAGCACTTAGTAATTTATTTTATCTCTTTGTGTATGAATGCTTTCATGTATGTATGTGTATGCCTGGTACCTGTTGAGATCAGAAGAGGGCATTGGATCCTCTGGATCTGAAATTACAATGTCTGTTAGATACCAACTTGAGTGTTGAGAATGGAACCAATGCCCTCTAAAAAAGCAGTGAGTGCTTCTAACCACTGAACCATCTCTCCAGCCCCATAATATCTTATAGCAAAGCCAAAGAAAGACATAGTTATAGGATGTAAATAAATAGATGTAGACAGAGAGACAGGAAAACATATGTAGATATGATTATACTACATGCTTCTTTAGACAACAAAGCATAGTTGATTGTTCTCTCTTTTTAGCCTTCAACATTCTTCTTTGCAAAGAGATTTCGCAAAATCAATGGGACGCCGAGAAAGCATTAGCAGAAACTTCAGCTTTGATGAAAGAATACTTAGAGAACATAGGAAGACCTTTCCTGATTGGAGCCCAAAATGCTGTGCTGAGGACAAGCACAGTTGTCAGCATAGGTTTTTGACATTTGCCCATGGATTCTTGTGCCAAAATGAGCAATTTAAAAACATTTGGAAAGAAACAATTGGCTATTTAAAAAAAAATCTACGGGAAATAGAACAGAAAAGAAAAAGTGAGGGTATGCAGATGCGAGCGGATGATGCCAGGGAGGTCCAGGATGTTGAGTCAGCTCCCAGAGTCTGCCCGGGCTAATTGAGTCCATTATCAGTACAAATGCTATAATGAACAGCAGTAAGTGGAGACCAGCAGAATTAACCTCATCAGCTCTCTCTATTTCTCTCTCTTTCTCTCTCTCTCTCCTCTCTGTATGTGTGTGTGTATGTGTGTATACAAGTTTGTGTCCACGTATATGTAATGTGTGTAATGTGCGTGCATGAATGTGGAGACCAGAATACAACCTCTGATGACATTCCTCTGGTTCTGTCCATCTTGATTGTTTTGAGCTACAATCTCTTGCTGACTTGGAACTCACTAGGTAGTCTAGGCTGACTGGCCAGTAAGTCCTCCATGATCTATTGATTTCAACCACTTAATCCTGAGATTATAAGAATGTGTCACCATACTCAGATTTTCCACGTGACACCCATGGACCAAACTAGGTTCTCCGGTCTGTTTGCACTTACCAAATAATCTATGTCCCCAGCTTTTTCATAATATATACCAGCTCCCACACCTCTCAGTTATTCACATTTTTAGACTTTCTTCATAGGATGACCCTGAACCAAGCAGAGCAGCCCAGACATGATGGCTCCACTCAAGCCCAGAATGCTTCCTGGATGCACACAGAAGCTATCAACCTCAAATTGTTTCTCTGACTGTGTTGTATTTATATGATATGTTTTTCATATGTTTTATTCCTGGCTAAAGAATATTCTATGTCAGCCCCCAACTTAAAAGTTGTGATCAATTGAATAATCCAAGAAGAATAGAAGAATCTTTCTGAGGATGATGCTCATTATCACTCTAAAGAAGACTAGACTTTCAGATATATATATATATATATATATATATATATATATATATATATATATGATGGGTGATATATATTGGGGGGAAGCATAGACATAAGCAAATAACATCATGAGTGGAACCCTGCCTTTGGTAAGAATCCACCCAGGGTGGCTGTATTAATCAGGGGTCTCTAGAAGAAGAGAACTGATAGGATGGATATATATTACAAAATGGATTTATTAGATTATAGTCGAACAATGAGTATATTCATGCTAGAGAGGCAGGAAACATCTATGAGTCTGGGAGTCTCAACAATCCAAATCTGGTGCAGTAGACCTGGAGGATTCATAGAGAGACATTAATTTTCAGTCCATGTTGGAAGGTCAACACAGCTGTGTTCTGATTTCGAGGAACGAAGGTGGAAGGTGAAACAGCAATATACTAGATGTACTCACCAGAAGTAGGGAAGACAGGTGGGAGAAAGCAGCAGCTTCTTCCTTTGGCCTCTCATGTCTTGATAGACCTACTCTGGGTCAGTCTTTTAAGTTATTCCATTAAGACCTGGAAGAGGGCTGTCCCTTAACTGATTCCAGATCGAGTGTCAGGGTTCTTCTTGTTGACTGGGTCTTCTCTGTCATTCATGGTCCAACCAATTTTCTTCTGCTTTTATACTTTAATTTCACAGTGCTTCAAGACCATGCTGTTCACCACATATACTGCAGGAGCTGCTGACTCTCTCTCTCTCTCTCTCTGTGTGTGTGTGTGTGTGTGTGTGTGTGTGTGTGTGTATTTGTCTTACCACTTTGGCTTCACTCTTTGGGGACCCTTGGTTGTTTCAGAAAATCTGATGATAAGCACATGATGTGGTCCCTATTTCTTCATCTCAAAACCCAGGGAGATGGCTGTATGGTATATTCTGATATAATGTAGAGTAGTAATGAATGCTGTGTAGTGGACGCAGAGAAGGAAAATGAGTTTTTTCTTGCAGAAAGCAATGAATGTAAGCAGCTATGTTATTTCCTATTCCAGTTAGCTACAGCTTTCTCTTTAACTCACCCAGGAGTAAGAACTCACCATCTGCAAAGCATGAGTCTTTCAGAATTAGATTATAAGTTATTTGTGGATGGGCGAAGTCTCCAGGTGCTGGCAGCGGTCCTGGACAGGTGCTGTCCTTGGCAGGGCACAGGGGCTGCTTGGAAGCAGTTCTTCATGCAGGATGGCAGAATGGTTTGCATCCCTGACCACTACCTAACACTGTTGTGGAAAACACGCTAGAGACAGATATGTGTAGTGTGAGGGACACTGCTTAGCTTAAGTCTGTTCAACAAGGGGCTATGGTTCACGCCTGTGATTCTCATTATAGGGGAAGGTCAGGAAGAGGATGTTAACAAGGAAGGAAGGGAACAGAATGAAAGGTGAAGGGGAGGAAAAGAGCCAGGAGAAGCGGGACAAGAAAGTGGGGTGCTTCCACAGTTTCTGAGGCTATTCTTTCATTGTGAAACTAGTATTTTCCATCCTCACATGGAAATTTTCCTTTTATTCCCATGTGGGTTCCCACTTTACCTTGTGCTTTTGTATATGTTCTCTCAAACAGGTCTTTGCTACACCAAATGTATTTTAATATCCAAGCTTTTAGAAAAGAAAGAAGAATAAAAAAAATAGACCAAAGAAAAGCTTTGGGATTGCTATAAAAAGAATTTAATTAGATGACTAGCTATAGGCTCTTCTTGCATCTGTATTTTGGGAAAGGGAGGCATGATTTTATCCTTTGAGTTACATAAAGTATATTTTTATATTAAGAACATCTTGTATCGACAGGTGAATTAACATACACATTGAAAATAGAAAACTTCGGAGCTTTAAAAGACCTTGAGGATAAGAAGCCAGGGAGGGATGGCTCAGTGATTAAGAATGCTTACTGCTCTTCCAGAGGACCCAAGCTTAGTACCCAGAATCCATATCTGGTTTCTCATAACCAGCTTAACCCCAGCTCCAGGGAAGTTGATGTCTGCTTATAGCATCCGTGGATCTTCATTGCTGTGAGTGTAGTGTAGTGGGGTGTGCTTACTCTCTGTGCTGGGGGCAGAGACAGGTAGATCTCTGCAGTTCCCACACCTGTCAGTCTACTATGCTTGACAAGTTCCAAGCCAGTGAAAAACACTGTCTGAAAACACACAGGGTGGGTAGCTATTGAGGAACAACCCCTAAGCTTGTCTTCCACATGTATCTGTATGAACAGCATACAGATACAGAGTGTATGGGAATTATCTGGGGAAAAGATAAAATGTTTGCCTGAAATGAGAGACTGCATTCTAATATGATTTCTAAGTGTATCCAGGGTCATCTTTATTTCTCAGCATTCTACATCTGTAATCTTTTGTGATGATCATCAATGTATTTTCAGAGCCTGTATTTACCATAAAAAGACAGAATTTTAACGTTGGCAACGCCATCAAGTTTCTGAAGCCTGGCCTTTGTGCTCACTCCCTTGTCACTTTGTGGGTCTCCTGAAGCAGGCTCCTGGCATTGCAGTGAACCCAGAAGAGAAGATTGGGGTGCTTACAAAGTTAGGCTACCTAGTTAAGACATGACTCACAAATAGGGATTTCAGCTAAAGGCATGCTGAAGTCATTTCATATACATAGCTACTCATTTAGGCTGTAAATAAAGAACTTGCTTTGGCAAGTCATTCATAAATAATATAAACTGAAAAATCCAAAGAAAAATTATCTGTATCTAAAAGATTGTTTGAGCCCAGAAAGGTGACTGGGTGGGTAAAGGTATTTGTTGTAAAGAAGAATAACACAAGCTAGGTGTCCTGGGCTCCTCATTATAGACAGAAAGAACTAACCCTACCACCTGTCCTCTTCCCTCCACAGACACACACACCCCACGCAAGAAATAATGTGCCTTTAAAATATCCTTTTCGAAAGTAAACCTTGTTTAGCCGTCCTTTGGAATCAGGCTAATTTTGTTGAAAGACAAACTTCAGATTAATTCAAGAAATTCATGTTTTCTGGTACTGCTTCTCTTCTTGGTGTGTGCGAGTGTGTGTGTGTGTGTGTGTGTGTGTGTGTGTGTGTGTGTGTGTGTGAGAGAGAGAGAGAGAGAGAGAGAGAGAAAGAGAATGTGTGTAATAGGTATATATGTACATGTGTACATGTTCATGTGGGTACATGTTTGTGACTGCATGTGAAAGTTAGAAGTTGACATAAATGTTAGGGCTTGGGAGCTTAGCCATCTTGTTTTGTGAGACAAGGTCTCTCTTTGGCCTGAGTATTTCAACTGGGTTTGGTGACAGAGGGCCCCAGAATCTCCACATTGCTGCCTCCCCATCTCCAGGATTACCAGTACCTTCCACTATGCCCAGCTTCTTACCCGGGCTGTGGGGATCAAATATGGTTTCTTGTTTGTATGACAAGCACTTTTCCATCTAGAACCACCTCCCCAGATCCCTCCTCTTTTTTCAGTTTTAGCCTCAATCTATAATCCTGACTGGACCCTACCACTCTTTCTGGTGTTGTTCTACTCTGTTTCTGGTTGGTCTTTGGAGTGGGGCATTTAGAAGTTCCTGCTTCTTCATGCTGGTGCTATGGTGATACATGGATCCTAACTATTCTTTTCTGACTGTAGAGATCACTTAACACCATACCAATGTCTGTGTCACCATGCATGTTCTTCTTCAAATAGTTATGAAAACAATTATTAGTTAGAACGTGGGCTAGTATGGCCTACTCTATGCCTCTCTTCCCATAGATCTGAAGTGAGCACCACAGACTGATACTTTGGCCATCTTCTCAGATGTGGTTACTGCTACAGGTCCAATCTTAACACTTTAAGGACAAGTATTCCAGAAAAAAAAATGAAGCAGGCTCAGAGGTGGATTCTTTTTTCTCCATCAATTAATTACTTAATTAATGAGTCTCAATACAAAGTTTGTTGGCAGTGATGTCAGATTTCTTGGATAGAGAAGGGATCCCAGAACTGGGAGACCAATGGCTGTAAGGGACTTGGGTTATTATTTGGATATAAAGTGGTGTCCCACTAGGTAATGATACTCTTTCTTTCTTTCTTTCTTTTTTTTTACTGAACTGAAGGTGTCTATGCACCCCTTCTATAGTGGATATTGGGTCTCTGACTCTGTAATTATTGATTGGCTGAGGCACGAGTGGGTACTCACCTCCTTTGCTCCTCGGAATGTAATAGATTCAGAGCTTTTCATTTTGTGCCAGGGGAAATAGGCTATTTTGGGAGAAATGAAAGGTACTGGGGATATAAAGAAAATACAAACAAAGAAACAAAATACTATGAGTTGGAAATTTACTTCCTGTTGCTAGGTATAGAATGCCATAAAGAAACTCAAAGTGGGGCTTTTATGTTGTCTCTTCCCCCATCCTAGGGACCCATGGCCTCAGAATGACTGCAGGATTAATTAATTAATTAATGACAGTGGAGTTAGGAGATAGATGGTGTCTGTAAACCAACTTGTGGATAATTGTGATAGAGTTGGGAAGCACAAATTTAACCACTACATCTTAAATTAGAGAATCAGCTGTATCAGGGCATTTGCTTTCCTTTGCAGCGTCCACCCTTGCATGTGATTCTTTTCTCTCCATGAGCTGATGAGCCTTCTTTTCCTATTGTAGATACTTCCAAGGCTTTCTTAACTCCAGGGCAGATGAGCAAGGCTGATCACTGGGTTTTCTGTACTTAAGTTTTACTCTTTGGACAGTAACCAGCCATGCAATTCAAGGAGAAGGGCGGAATATGTACACTAGAATACAAAGATGTCTATCAGACTGCAGGAGTATTTCAGTTTCTATGGCAACAAGATTGTATTAGTAACTTGCTTTCTGTTAATGTAATATTGAGCAGAAAAAAAAATCTTTCTTTCATTATTCAAATGTTTTTCTTGTACTTTACCAGATTGTAAGAACGCAGTACCAATATGGCTTCTAAATGGTTTAAACCTTTTTTCCCCTTTCAGATTAAGCTCAGAAAAGTATCTCATTTACAAACATCAAGTGGAATGGAGTAAAATTGTTGGGTTCCTTTAACGTTCTGCTTTATGGATACTTGGCACTCGAAGATGCTCAGCCTTTAGTTGGCATCTGCTGTATGAGTAACTTAAATCGTCAGAACTGACCCCTCACAGGTAGAGCCAGAGGAAGCAAAACGACTCTCCCACTTCTGTTATATTTACCCTAAGTTTGTGGGTAACGAACAGGAAATCAGTTTTCCGTCAGATTCGTAAAATATGTATTTTTTTCTGATCCTAAGACCTGCTGAAATTTTGACATTGACTCAGTGAGAGCTTCATTACATAGCCAGTGTCGTGAAGTTTCCCTTGAAGATTTGAAACTATGGTTACTAACTGAATTATTCTTAGAGTTTAAACAATGTAATTTTCTTACTTCCCCTCCTAACCATCCTTACCACTCCCTGCTCTTGTTCCTCTTCCTCCCTATCTTTCTCCTTCTGCTATTCCTATTCCTCCCCTTCTCTCCTCTCTTCCTTCATTTTCTTCCATATCTCTCTGTCTTCTTTCGCCTCTTCTTCCTACATTTTCTCTTTCTTCTCCTCCTCTCCTTCCTCCTCCTCCTTCTTCTTCCTGTCTTCATCCTTCTTTTTTCTAGTTCTTCTACCTTCTCCTTTTGCTCATCCTCCTTTCCTTCCTCCCTCTTATTCCTTTTCTTTCTTCCTCTCCTTTCCTTCCTCTCTCTTATTCCTTTTCTTTCTCCCTCTCCTTTTCTCATCCTCTTCTTCTTCCTTCTTTCAAGGTAGAAGCAGTAGTACTTCTGAGAAGAAATCAGAGTCTGTAGTCATGGTATAATAATAGAGGCTTTAAGAAAGCCCGTGAGACATTCTACTCATATTTTTATCACTCATTTGCATATAATTTCGAAGGTCATTATGTGAATATAAATACTATATTAAAATGGAAACACATTAAGCTATTTTTAGCCTGAAAACCATTTGTTTGACTGCCTCAGATAGAACACTTACAAGGTCATGGGCTGGCTAAAGTTTGACACAAAAGGTTAGTACTCCTCACCCTGATGAGTTAAGCACCAGGCTATGAAGGAGGTGATCTAACCAAAGGAGGTGCCCATAGACAAAACCGTAAGGGGAACATAAAAGATTTCTGAGGTTTAGCTTCAGTAACCAAGAAATGTTTCCATGGGCAACTGTTGGCTTGTCCTCTCCCGCATTCCTTCCATGCATAGAACCTTCTTCAAAATATGTAAAAACTTATGGAACTTATAATTTGGGTTTATAATTTTAAAATTATCAGGCCTAATATGAGTCACTGCTGGCTTTCAAAGTACTTCTGTAAAGATGAGTTCATGTTATAGCTTAGAATGGCAAATTCTTCTCTACTTTCTCTTTCTATGCGCTCAGCATCCAGCTCCCCACCCCCACTTTCAAGTACAGACATCCTGTTTTGGTTTCCTGCTGCTCTGATAAAGACAGTGATCAAAAATTACTTGGGAAAGAAAGGGCTTTCCCCCCCCCAACTCACAGGTTAGAATATATTGTAGAGATTCTAATAATAGGTTATTGGTAATGGATCTGCCAGGGCAAGGGCTTGAGGCAGGAACCTGAAAGCAGGAACTGAAGCGGGGAGCCTGAGGGATTTACTGCTTGCTCTCCACGGCTTTCTCGGCCTGCTTTCCAGACCTCCCAGGAACTCCCATAGTACACTGGGGCCTCACACACCAACCATTAAGAAAATGCCCCACAGATATGTCTACTGGCCAATTTGATTAGTGGAATTTTCTATTTGAGGTTCCTCCTCCCCATTTGATACTGACTTGTGTCTGGTTAAATAAAAACTAACCAATACAATAGATTACTCAAAGCTGTGAGGATGGAAAGTCTAACTTGATTTTATAAAACTAATTATTAGTAGTTTTGTTGAGACAAAGTCTTATGTATCTCTGTCTAGCTTCAAACTTGCATGGTAGACAGAATTATCTTTTCTACCTCTAGCTCCTGCGTTTTGGACTTACCGGTACAACCACCATGCCTGGTTTATACAGTGATATGATTTGAAAGGATTGAACTCAGAGCTGTATACATGCTAGGCAAACATTCTACCTACTGATCTACAACATCAACCTTGAGCTGGTTTTAAAATGGATAATTTGGTAATTCAGTAATCACTCTTGGAGGTTTGCTCAATTCTGGCTGTGTGTTGTTTTTCTTTCTCTGCTCTGTTCCTTGTACAAGCAGCACTTACACTACCTGAGAACTTGCTACAGATGCAGAATTTCAGGTTCTCCACAAATCCATGTGTATGGAATTTTAGAAAAAAATGTACATGTAGTTTATGTGCATAGGGTTCGTTAGCAACTTTTCTGTTGACAATGGAGCAGACTTTTTTCTACCCTCTGCTTTTTCCTCTGCCTCTGTCCCACTGTGATACCATGCCCAATGCTCTCAGCTTCCAAACTTTCATCCATAAATTCAGAGTCTTAATCATACAGATGGGAATCCCCTGAGGCCTGAACAAGTCTCTTTTTATTAGTTTTTAGGAAACAGGTTTTAACATAAGATACTATTTGAGGAAAAGATTTGCCTATGAAACAGAATCAAGCCCCACTCTCCCTGAAGAATTGTAATCACTCCCAGATCTAATTTTTCTGTTAGTATAACAGCTATCATTATTAGAAAATATGTGTGTGTGTTCATGTTCCCAGACACAGTTGTGTGTATGGGAGAGTCACATACATGTATGTAAGAAGCGAGAGGACAACTTAGTTGTTGTCACATGGGTACTGTTCACTTTTTTTTAAAGGATTTATTTTCATTTTGATTGCACCTGGTGCCCACAGAGTTCAGAAAAGAGCATTGGATTCTCTACAACTGAAATCACAGAGGATAATGAACCATCAGGAGGATGCTGAGAATCAAATTCCAGTTCTCTGGAAGAGCAGCCAGTGTTCTGAACCACTAAGTAGTCTCTCCAGGACCTCCCACTGGCCACTTGCATGCTGGTTCAGTAAGCAAGGCTGGTTTGCCAGAGAACCCCAGGGAGCTACCTGTCTCCACATCCAAGGCACTGGGGTGACAAGTGTATACTCCACCACCCACCATAGTCTTTATGTGGGATGTGGAGTCTGAGCTCAGGCCCTCGTGTTAGCATGGGAAATGCTTTACCCACTAAGCTATCTCCTCAACCTCTGAACTGAATATGGTACATTTACACAATGGAGTACTATACAGCAGAAAAATGGATGGAGCTAGAAAACATTATTTTGAGTGAGGTTACCCAGAAACAGAAAGACAATTACCACAGGTACTCACTCATAGGTGGTTTTTAACCATAAAGCAAAGAAACCCAACCCCCCAAATCACAATCTCAGAGAACCTATACAACAATGAGCACACTAAGAGAGACATACATGGATCTAATCTACATGGAAAGTAGAAAAAGACAAGATCTCCTGAGTAAATTGGGAGCATGGGGACTTTGGGGGAGGGTTTAAGGGGAGAGGAGAGGCAGGGAGGGGAGCAGAGAAAAATGTAGAGCTCAATAAAAATCAATTAAAAAAGATGAAAAACTTTTTAGATAAGTACATATGTCAGATTAATATTATTCAGGTACTGAGGTCACCAGAGAAGGTATCTTCCTCTGGAGGCTTCCGTGAAAGGGGCCCAGAAGCTCTACCTGTAGCTGAATTGTCCAAAGGTGTCCCCAGTCTCAGAGGCATCCTTTCTCATGCTCACCTCAGTGGATACTGTTTATAAGAAGTGCTTAAAAGAGTGCTGTCCCAAGACTCTACAGGAGGAGTTACAGTCACTGCCCTTTATGTAACCATCTGTGACAATGCTGATTGTGTGGCCTTTGGGCATTTGTTGATCACTATCATTCACTTTGCATGCATTGTTCCGACAAGGAAATTGGAGGAGGGTTGACATTAAGAGTGCCAACTGTACTTCCAGAGGACCAAGTCTCAATGTCAGTTCCCAGCATTTACATGAGGAAGCTCACAATTGTCAGTGCAGTTCAAGCGAGTCTTCTGTCTTCTGCAGACAGCTACCCTCACATGCAGGCCAGTACCCCCCCCCCCCGACACACACACAAAATGAACAAAAACAAGTCATTCAAAAACAATAGCATCTGTTCACATCTCAGGCCTGTAAGATACAGCCATAGCCTGCCTTTTATACTTTCCATCTGCATAGCTGTTCAGTCTATTATTTATTTATATGTTTATTGACTTTAGATGACATGTTTACTCCAAGGATCTCAGGCAACGGAAGGATTTGTTTTAGAAGTCTACAAAATAGATTCTTACTTCTTCACCTATGGGACATGAAGTCATTTTGCATTCTACTTTATGTATGGTAGATGGGTTATTATAAAAATGTTCACATCTTTAAATCTTCCCAGGCATATATACATTCCCTTTGCAAGATACAACTACCAAGCAAAAAGAAAGAGAGGGAGAGAGAAAATAAAAAACAAACTACTGAGAAGGCAGAACAATGTTCTTTTCTTAGAAAAAAATCAATCTCATCAGTAGTTCATGAAATTCAATTTCCCTGGTCAGGAACAAAGCAAATAATCATCACTTAATAATATTTATGGATGATAAAAACACAGTGTAAATAAAATTAGCCTCTGAAACTATCACCATTTTTTAAACTTTTTTTTGTTCATCTCAGGCAAGATCTGAAATTCTGATAAATGCATTCTCGAATTTTTATTTGGGCGCACAGACGTCGGAGGAACTCAGTAGGTGTTTACTGGATAAGTGTTGGTGGGAAAATTGGTAAAGTGATACAGTCACCTCTAATTTGAACATGGTGAATTTGTAGAGATTACTTCCAAAAGGAAGTCGCTTAAAGGTAAAATAGTGGTTGCATGTATGCTGCTGTTTTGACTGCATAAACTACTGGAAACAGGCAGGAGGCACATCAGGAAAACTTGAAGGTAAATGCAGATTTTCATTATGGAAGACAGAAAAATGGAATGGTTAAAAAAAATAAGCACCATGGGATGGGAAAATGGTTCAGTCAGTAAAGTGTTTCTGAAATAGATCTGAATTTCTATACCCAGAACACACAGATAAAGCAGATGTGGGGATGCACACTTGAAATCCCAGCACCAGGGAGGGGGACTAAGCAATTCTAACCCCAGCACTAGGAACTGTCATTCAAATGTCACACTGAAACATCAGTGCTGAACAGGGGTATGCACACCTTGTCATCTCAGCCTGGATATGGATCTGAAGCATTTAGGGCATGGAAACACTAGTCTAGACATTTTTTCTTTGTTCTTTTGCTTGTTTGAGAAAGGGTTTCTTTATGAAGTAGCCTTGGCTGTCCTGAAATTCACTTTGTAGACCAGGTTGGCCTCGAACTCACAGTTTCTGCCTCACCAGTGCTACAATGAAACACATACACCACCTCTGCCTGGCCAGTCTAGATATCTTTACACTATATTATGACTCATAAATGTAGGAATTTTTCGTTCTCCTTATTCACTTGTTTTGAAATGGATCATGGGTGTTTTAATTATTGAATACTCATTGGTTATATAGTCTTTACACATCAGAACATCTTCACTTAAAAATCAGAAAGCTATAAGAATTTGAGGACAGATGCTGTAAAAAGATGGTTCTGTCTTGTGGAGCTAAGAAAAATGCTTTAAACCAATAAACATTCATCTACAAATAAAGACAAGGACTAAAGCTAATGTACAGCAAAGGGAAGAAGAAAGGGAGAGCCATAAAAATCATATTTATAGCTTCTGAATTTGAAGAGAACCTTACCCACTTCAGGGATGTCTTAGAGTTCTTTAGCCATAGACTTTGGTGGCTAGATGCTCTAGGGAGAAAAGTGAGGCAGGATGGGGGTTAAGTAGAGGTAAGATCTGAGTCCTCTGAGGCCAGCCTTGTGGACCTCAAGACATTCTGGTACATGACTTGAACCACAATCTTGGTTCTATTTTGAAGCATTGAAGGACTGAACTTCTGTATTTTTGAGACAGTTACCCATGAGTTTTACACATGGTGTTGTAGGGTAGAAGGGAGAAGAGTTTTAAGCAACCATTACTATGAATCTAGTTGGCTCTGATCTCATGGAGGCAGCCAGGAGTCACTGAAACCCATAGCAGCAGAAACCTGGGGAACATTCAGCATCATAATTAGAGTCTGAGAAGAGAATCAGCCTGCAGTGCTGATGGTTCTACCTGCCTGACCTTTTCTTGGCACCCATCATCCTTTGTAGACTTCATCGTGGCTCACAGAAGCCACATTTTGGTATCCAGAAAGTATGCTTCACTAGGATGCAGGGAGGAAAGAGTCTACGTAGAAAGAAGAGGAAGTGGGGGAAAGCTAGATTCATCTTGGAAGGGAACTTTGTGGAAATTGTTGTAGCATCTAGCCCTTATCTAGGCTTCGGGATGCACTTGCCACAACCCACTTGGTGTGAAGTGTTGCTTGATCACTTCCTGAGATTCAGTCCAATTCTCCTCCTCCACAACTGTGATCTCATCTCTACTTCACTCCACCCACATGTCAGTCCATCTCACCCAGGGTGGCATATCTCAAAAGATAATATGCAAGTGTGTGTGTGTGTGTGTGTGTGTGTGTGTGTGTGTGTGTGTGGTGTGTTTGGGGGGAGTGTGCAATAGAGGTCAGAGAACAATCTCAGGTCTCATTCTGCTATCCACCTTGCTTTTTGACACAGGGTCTTTCACTGGCCGGTAACTCTCCAATTAGGGTAGATTTGATGGATAGTCAACCCCAGGGATCCATCCATCCATCTTTGACATCAAAGTGCAAGAATTAACGGTTTGTACCACCATGCTCAGGTCTTTTTTACATCAGTTCTGGGAATCAAACTCAGGTCCTCATGCTTGTGAGACTCTTTACCTATTGAGTCATCTTCCCTTGCCCTAACAGTTGAAAACTTTTTAAGATTCATTTTACCTTTAATTATGTGCATGCTTGTGTGTGTTTGTGTGGTAGTATATGCACATGAGGCTTTTGTTCCCCCCCCACTCCTGGAGGTAGAGACAGATGGTTATGAACCACCCAATATGGGTGATGGCAACCAAACTAGGGTCCTGCTAAAGAGCAGAGTATGTTCTTAACAGAGCCATCTCTCCAGTTCAAAAGTGTTTAACCCTTCAGAGTAGAATTCCAGAAGCAGAAGCCTTTACTGGTTAGTAGTGAAAAAAGGAGAAAAAAACATTGGCTCTGGCTAAGGTAAAACTTAGGAAACTAACTTGCAATTTTTTCCTGATTGGGGGAAATTCCAAAGTCTGTATAACCTTTGTTCAGGAACACCAGCAGTAGAAGCACAAGGCCAAGATGTCTTGCTTTCCCAACACAATGGGACTCCTTGTTTATTGAACACCTCATATGATTAATATTTTGTAAAAATTTTCTTTAGCAAATGTTGATATAGAAAAATGAGATCCAGATGGGTGTGGTGGCACCCCACCTTTGATCCCAGAAATCAAGAGACAGAGTCAGACAGATCTCTGAGTTCAAGGCCATCCTGGTCTACAGATCAGGTTCCAGAACAGCTAAGACTACATAAAAAGACACTGTCTGAAAAACAAAAACAGACAAAGAAACAAAAAAGAAAAGAAAAGAAAAAATGAGGTGAGCTGTTTTCAAGAAATGTGTATGAAAAATGTGTTTTAGCCTTAAAAAAAGTTCAAGAGAAGTAGAAAGATGGATTGAAAAGAAAAGGATGTATCAAAGAGGCCAGGCTGGACTCTTTCTGGGATTCAAGGCCTGGTTTAATCTTGGTAGTCCTTGCAAGATGCCTCTGTCAAGGAAAAGAATGCTATATTTCTGACGAAAGATATGTTGTGGCTCCCTTATCCGTGATGCATTTAGTGAGCATGCATGTGTGTAAGCAGGGAAGATTCTGTGCTAAAACACTGGATCTACTCAGCGAGAATCACTCTGATGATGCTATAGCCCTTCTTCTTGAAACTGTGCTCATCAGGTCCCTGCTCATGCAGCCTATGATGTAAATGCAAAATGTCTAGGGAGTGGGAACAAAATAGCAAAGAAGATACAGAGGTTGGAAAGCAGGCTCAGTGAGCAAGGGTGCTTGCAGTGGGAGCCCCAGAATCTTAGTTGGGTTTCCAGAACACGCTTGAAAAGCTAGGCAGCTGGATGTAGCAGAGAACTGCTGAGAAAAAGTGCTTTCAGACATAATAGGCCATTGCACACAGGAATTCACAGAGGTTGTGACAAAATGCACATGACCCAAAAATGACCAAGTCATTGTGGTTGGGGCAAGGACTTAGTAGATAAGGAGCTATTGGGGATTGCATGGTATTGGGGAAAGTGAGGGTGTCGGTTTTCTTCAGATATGGATCCTGATAGGCAGTCCATGTCCCAGGAGACAGCCTCACATCCATGCACATTTTAGTCCATGTCCCTGGAGACAGTCTTACACCCATGCACATTTTAGCAGCTCTAAATGACTCAGTGATTTAAAAGGCAGCACATGAAGATGGGAAAGAAAATTGGTCAGGGGAATCTTAGAGGACTTGACAGAAAGGGATCCGATTTGATCAATTCATATTATATTCATGTATAAAATTCCCAAACAAAAAAATAAACAAAATAGATAAATGACCCAGTGGTGGTGGCACATGCCTTTAATCCCAGCATTCGAGAGGCAGAGGCAGATTTCTGTGAATTTGTGGTCAGCCTGGTCTATAGAGTTAGTTCTAGGACAGTTAAGGCTTCACAAAGAAACCCTGTCTTAAATAAAAATTAAATAAATAAAGAAGTAAATAAAATAAAGACAGTTATGTCTGAATTTTGAAATGCTACTCTAAGACTCGGGGGGAGGCAAAGGCAAAAGGATTGCTGGAACTGCCTGCCAGATTAGCCTCAATATGTCCAGCCTCGGGTTCAGAATGAAATAAGGGGATAAAGTGGAGGAACAAAGATCACCTACTGTAGCTCTCTGGCCTAAGCATGTGTGGGGATAGAGAAACACATAAACACACACATGAACACTCATGGACATATACCACAGACACATAGACACACACAAACACACCACACACACACACACACACACACACACACACACACACACACACACTATGGTCTTTGCTCTTATGAAGTTTGAAACTCATGAATAAAGAGGGAACCATACCCACACATGATGGTGCTCACCTGCAATCATAACACTTGGAAAGTGGAAGCAAGGAGATCAGAAGTTCAAGGTCACCCACAGCTACAGCTGAGTTTCAGGCCAGTCAGGGCTACCTGAGACCTATATCCATAAAAAAAATCAAAGAGAAGGAGAGAAAAGCAGGGATGGGAGAGAATATCAAGTAATCAATTCAAGATTTCTTATAATAAATACAAGTGGAGAAGCCACTAATAATTTAGCAGAAGATATGAATGTCTGTCTAGGACTCTTAATACGAAATAATCTTGATACGGAAAGGGTGAGTTGAGATCACGGCATCCCACCTCCTCTTTTTTTGTTCCTGAATCTGTTCTTACAGAACATGACATCAAAAATGCCTATGAATCCCATTCCTACTTCTCTCCAGATTTTGTCACGATCTGTAATTTCTTTTTGTGGCACTGACCATTGCCTCAGTAGAGATGTGACACATTGCAAACAGGAGGATGTTTACCATGGCACTGGGTAACAGTGCTGTATCCAGCATGTGTGGAGGGTGGTCTGGGATAGAAGTGATATATTTCTAGCTCTGCATTCTTCCTTTGTGGGCTAGTTCTATGCCTCAAGACTCTCCATGCTCTCGTCAATACTGTATTTGAAGAATGCATCTGCTATGTTCATGCACATAGTTCATACACACTAGCACAATCATGTTCCTTAATGCAAAAATGCTTTGTAAGAATAGAGTAGTGGTTAATTTTAAAATTCCCTTAAGGAAGGCATTCACAACTTTGTGAACAATATATATTTATACATGATGCATTTGATTGATGAGGCCTCACAAGGTGGAGTCCTGATACAAATGCTGGAAGAAAGCACGTATTAAGGGTAGTCTAACTAAAAATTTAGGCTAAATGAAAGCATCATGCACATAATTTTGCATGCATTTAAGCATGAAATTTCAGCAACAGTTCTACAACATCAGTATCTTCATTGAATAGGAAAGTTGAGGCTTAGACCTATTGATTATTATTGAATACTGACTGGGAAGAGAACCTGTTACAGAATTAAGAAGCTTGGATTTCAGTTTTGATTCAATCGCTGTGAATTTTTAGCAAGTACAGAACACATTTAAGGCCTGTTTGTCATTTATTTTTAAGTGTCCATATGTGTGTGCATGTGTGTACGGAGATGTACCTGTATAGAGGTCAGAGGCCAGTGTTGAGCGTTTTTCGCTGTCTCCTTCTACCTTATTTTTTATGACAGGATCTCTTACTGAATACAGATATCCCTGTTTTAGTTAGATGGGCTGGATAGTGAGCCCCTGGGATTAACACTGATTAACTTCAACACTGGGGTTCCAGATGGCTGTAGTGGTTAACTTCTTCTTCTCTTCTGAAAATCCTGGAAACCTAAGTGTGGGTCCTCATGCTTGTATGGTTGCTTTATCCACTGAACCAACCCTCTAGGACTCATTGCTCATCTTTAACATAAAGAAAATTGATCAAACATTTCCCTGGTCTATCCCAGTTCTGTGGATTTATGTTCATTTCCACAGGGTTGTCTTTATATGACCAATGATCATATAGGAAAAAATAACAAATTTGTTGTCCTTCAACTGTTCTTTACCAACCATCCTATCTTTAACATGAAACATATATGCGTATTTCCTGGTCTATCCTCCCTTTGACTTCTAAACAATAGCTGTTCGTCCAAACATCTCTATCTATTTAGGCATGTACAGGTCCCGGGAAGCACGAGAAACACGATCACCATGGGAGGAAATCAATACAGCTATGAATCTTCACACATTTAGCTTAACCATCTTTGACACTGAATAAAAGAAAGCTGTATTTTATTGCTGGAGAGGGATACTTGTTGGCAAACCCTGACCCTAATAGGATTATGTACATTGCTTAGTCATTGTTTCTGGGGCCACCAGGAAAAGAAGTAGCTGACCTTCTTTCACAGTAGGAAGACATGTATTAGATGCAGTCTAGAGACAGTTGCAAGCTACATGGAAGGCACCGTGCCACACGATTTTGATTGCATGTAAACATGAAATTACAGCAACAGTTCTATGCTACCAGTATCTACTTTCCTTGAACAGGCAAAGTTGAGGCTTAGACGTGTTGATGTCTGTTCAAGACCAGCTGAGAATCAGTTTCAGAGGATTTCTTACTGTGCTTCAAGTTGCAGGTCTCAATATCATTTATATTGTCAGAGGAAGTCACCAATGCAAAGATTTCACTGTCTCTCAGGAAGTTGTCCCCTGTTTATTTTGCTTCCTGTTCCTATTATGACCTGGGGGGAGGGGGAATGAAGAAGAGCCAAAGGGCAAATGTCCTTAGTGCCCGTGTGTGCGGTGCACAGATGCTTGCATGGGTGTACTTGCAGGCATGCATGCATGTGCACATTTGTATGTAGGACAGAAAGTGACTGTGTCCTCCTCAATCATTTTTCACATTATTTTGAGAAACAACTTTGTTTATTCATTGGTAATTACAAGTATGAATGCAATGTATTTAATCACATATACCCTAAGGTTTCTTCTCTGCCTCCTCTCAGAACCTTCCTACACCCACTTCCCAACTCCATGTCTTCTCTTTAAAAATAACCCACTGAGTTCAATTAGTGCTTTTTGTTTGTGCATGTGTGCAGAGCTATCCATTGCATCATGAATACCCTACTATGGGCCAAAAGACTGCAAACAAACAAACAAACAACCTCAAACCAACCAACCAAACAAACAAACAAAAACTCAGTGGTTAAGAGCACTTACTGCTCTTACACAGGACCCAGATTTGATTCCCAGCAACCATGTGGAGGCTCAAAACTATCTATAACTTCAGTTCTGGGGGATACAATGCTCTTTTTATGGACCCTGTAAGCACCAAACACATACATGTAGGCAAAGCACTAACATATAAAACAAATATATAAATATATAAAGTCTCTCTCACCAAGTAGCCCTCAACTACCAAGAGCTCCTCAGCTATAAGTGAGGCCTCAAGAGCTTCTTCTTTTTCCTTTCTGTTCTCGAGTGTTGACTGGCTTGATCTTGTTAAAGTCTTGTGCTGTCACCCACAGCTTGTGTGAGTTCAAAAGGTCAGTGGTCCATGGAAACCCAAAGATGCCAAAGATCAGAGAGTTTGGGACTTGTTTCTCGTTTATTCAAGGTTATTGTACTTCTATCTCAAACAAAAGTCACACCTAGTTGTAAATCAGAGAGTTCTGCTTTCTCAAGGCTATTTTCAACAGGTGTGGCTAGTTGCCTGTCACGTGGTCTTTCTCTGGACCAGCATGGAGAACCAGGAATAAAGACACAACTCACATGACTTTATCAGGAGGGAGATTCTCAGTGATCCCTAATGAAATTTCTGAGTTCACATCCTGAAAATTCCTCTTGTTTATTCTCCAAACAGCCTTCATTCCAAAATGTAAAGTGAGGGGTAAATTCATTATCATTCTGTTTCCTAGGTAACTAGGTGAATGGCTTTTAGTCAAGTCCACATCTACCTGTGCCTGCTCTGTCACTTCTTCCTGGTCTGTATGCTAGCTTAGTCACATAGGCCCGAATTAGCATCTCTATTCAGGCATTCTCCAAATTACAAAGAAGGAGCAGAGCAACATCCTGACTCTCTGTTAGGGTATCCACAACCTGTCTGGAAGGCTACCTCAGGTGTGAACTACAGTTTAAGAGCCTGGCTGCCTGCCCTGTCTATAGAAATATGGACCTACAGTTGCCAGACCTTGTGCTCCTGGACTAGGGAAGTAGTGGGTTCCTACTTAAAACAAAAGTCTAAAGATCCAACTAAGTTCCAGTTTCCTTTATGGAAATAACTTGGGATTCCACCCAGGGAGTGGTTTGCCTAAGGAGTGTTTGGTCTAGGGTGTGAACCTAAGGCTTGACCATGATGAATGTAGCCTAGGATTTTCAATTGGTATGTTAGTGCAGTCTTTTGTCTTACTTCTACCTTTTGGGGTCAGGGGTATATTAACTAGTTGGAAATTAAACACAGGCGAATTTTCAGTAATCACTGAAAAATCCCCCTGACACTATCCTATATGTTTCTGCAATTTATTATTTTCATTCACATCTTTTATTTCTAAATTTCCATGCCTCCACTCTGGAGAAAGGTATTTTGCTGAGGCTGGCCTCTAACAATGATCAAAGCTTGTGTCAGATGTAGAAGACATTATTTTGTAGCAATACTCTCTGACATCTGTCTGGTTCCTTGAATCTTTTGGCTACCTCTTCTGTGGTGTTTCCTGAGCACTGTAGGAGGATACAGTACAAAAGACCCACTCCCTGTGACATGCTCTGTATTTTATCCAATTGTAACTGTCTAGTAACTGCTGCCTGTTGCATAAGAAAACTTCTCTGACTAAGCTACTTTTCTATTTTATTTTTTAAGACAGGGTTTCTCACTACCAATTCAGCTAGTCTGGCTGGCCAGCAAACCCAAAATACCCACCTCTCTCTGCCTCTCCAGTGCTGAGATTATGGACATATATCACCATATCAGAGATTTTAAATGTCATTTGTCTTAGTTAGGGTTTCTATTGTTGAGATGAAACACTATAATCAAAAGGTAAGTTGGGAAGGACAGGGTTTATTTGGTCTACACCTCCACATTGCTATTCATCACTGAAGGCAGTCAGGATAGAAACTCAAACAGGGCAGGAACCTGGAGGCAGAGGCTGATGCAGAGGCCATTAAGGGGTGCTGCTTATTAACTGGCTCTTTGTGACTTTCTCAGCCTGCTTTCTTATAGAACCCAAGACTAGCAGCCAAGGGATGGCATCACCCTCATGGGCTGGATCCTCCCTCATCAATCACTAATTACAATGGATCTTACAAAGACATTTTCTCAGTTGAGGCTATCTCCTTTCAGATAACTCTAGTTTGTATGTCAAGTTGGCATAAGACTGGCCAGCATGTCACTGTTGGGGATTCTAACTCAAATCTTCACACTTGCTCTACAAGCATCTTACTGACTCAGCCACCTTCCCAGCTTCTTCCCTGTGGTTCTATAGGGTCATGTTTCTCCATTCACAAACTCCTCTGAGGTTCCTCAAGCAAGGTAGAGAACCAGAAACCACAAAACAATCTGTAATCTGACACCATAAAGCACCCTTTGCAAAAGTGAAATCAAATGTAATGTAATGAATCCCCAAAACACTAGGTGCTGCCCTAGGTCCTACAGGCAGTTATAGCAAATACAGTACAGACAGGCTGACTTCCTTCCAAGAGACTGGATCCCTCAGTACTCTCAACATGGTACTGAAAGGATTCTCAGAAAATCTGGCCTTTCTGGTAGCCAGTCAACATTAGGAGAGAAAAGAAGCTGTGGTCTCATGGTAGCAGAGGATAGCAGGAGCATAGGAGAACAGTGGGATAGAGAGATGTGCTTACCAATCAAAACTGAAGGCAGGCAAGCAAGCAACACTGCTTTCTCCTTGACCTCTTTATAACCGGGTCATGGTGAGAGGGTGCTGCCCACTTCAATGCTCAGTCTTCTCCCTTCAGTTAGTTCAGTTAGTTCTTTCTAGAAATGCTGTCACTCATAGGTGTATTTATTAATTGTTTCCAACTTCAGTCAACTGACCATTGATATTATCTATCACAGAGGCCAATTGTTATAAACTAAAAGAAATGGTCAATGGGGTGTCAAAGCAAAGTAAGATTAAATTAAGAATTTCATTGTGGAGCAACCAATCCACACCATCCTTATAGGATGAAGACTACAAAGTACTGGTGAGCCCACAGCCATATTGCAAGCACAGGGTACCACAGAGGAGTTAGGTCCCACAGGGAGCATCTGTTAAGAGATGGGTATTTAAGCAATGGAAGATGATCTGTGTTAATGCCCAGGAGTTAACTTGATTCTGACCTCAAGCACAGTACCTTAAGAAAACTATCCCTCAAGCATTTTATGGGGTGAGTACTCCTGTGGATTCTAACCACTTGATCTCTAGCTCAAGGTGAGGAATAAGCCTGCTTAGCACTTCAGGGACCTGGGTACTAGCAACAGGACTTGGATCCTTGGGAAAAGCAGCAAGCACTCTTAACCACTGAGCCATGTCTCCAGTCCCAGTGTGATATTTTTAAGTACAGATTTGGCTGCCACTTTCCTGATGAACGTCTTCCAAGGTTTAAGATAGATCCATCTGAAGTGTTGCCGAGGCTTATGTGATCTAGTCTTGCTTTGACTCTCCATTCTTATCTCTTGTCACAATTACTGGGCTTCAACCATGCTGTCCATGACTGTATTCAGTCTGTCATGGACCTCTAGCTTTAAAGTCTTTAGTCTTTCCTCTCTTCAGGACTTTTTCTGCCTTACATTCATTTTTTTCTATTTTCTTTTTTAAGATCTATTTTACTATGTGCGTGTGTTTGTGTGTGTGTGTTTCTCTCTCTCTCTCTTTCTCTCTCTCTCTCTCTCTCTCTCTGTGTGTGTGTGTGTGTGTGTGTGTATGATTGTGGATATGGAAGATGACACGGAATCCTTTGAAGCTGGAGTTGCAGACAGCTGTGAACTGTCTTGCCTGGGTGCTGCAAGTGGGACCAGCATCCTCTCCAAGGACGCTGTGTGCCCTTGGATGCAAAGTCATCTGTCCCGTACTTCTCTTAAAGTCTTAGCATAAGCCCTTATCCACACTTTTCCACATTGGTGCTGTGTAAGTTTGGCTTTTGAATTAATATGTTTTTTATATATGTTTTCATCTATTTAGTGTGTACTTCAGTAGGTGCTCTACCTCATCTTCTAATATACTCTTCAAAGGTCTCTTCTATTCCAATCCAGTCTGGAATTTTCTTTTTTGCAGTGGATGACTTGAATTTGACCATCCTGCCTCCATCTTCTGGGTGCTGGGTCAGAGTTAGGGTTAGGGTTAATTTTAGTAGTTATGTGACGTGCTTAAACCCAAAGCTTCACCTGTGCTAGGCAAGCACTTTCCTGACAGTGCGACACTTCCAGCCCTGGGATGTTCCATATTTTGCTTTTATTTTTTAGAATTTTGGTAGGTGACTGCTCTTTTATAACTATGTGTGAGAAGGACAGTGAAGAATGTGTCACTGAGGGCTGGAGAGATGGCCCAATAGGTGAGAGGACTTAGTGATCTTCTAGAGGACTCAGATTTCTCTGAAACTTTGAGCAGTTTACAGCTGCCTTAACCCCAGCTCCAGGGTATGCAATGTCTTCTTCTGATCTCTGTGGCAGCCCACAGTCCTGTGCACATTCTCTTCCCCCGGCGTACGCACAGAACATAGAATAAAGCACATCATTTTTAAAACGTCTCACTAAAGCCAAATAGAATCAAAAACAAAAAAAATAAAACTGAACATTTGAATGAAGCAGCAAGAATAAACTTCACACCTTAAATGATTATTGTCGAATGATGCACTGTGAAGTAAACTGACTTAAGTTGGGGGTACACAGCCTGAGGTCTAAGGAAAGGTGCTTATTCCTAACCATTTATGTGCTCAAGGTCAGCAGTAGATCTCAGATTCCATTCTTCAGGGGCATACACCATAAAACCCCAGCTCACGAGTCAATAGCTCACCTGCCAATAGCTCACTGCACAGACTCCCCACGGGGCTTCTTCCAAGTGGCCCTGTGCCCTGAGCTCCTTCTTTTCTATAATGAGGGCAACAGAAGCACCTGGAGAATGTCTGCCTCTGTCCACAGGAAAAGATGCTCGCATTACACAGTCTGTGCTGTTTAGGGAATCAAAACAACAAGAATTTTTGTTAAAGCATTTTAACTTTTGATGTAAAACGTATTGGGTTTTCTTTCTTTCTTTCTTTCTTTTTTTTGCTAAAGTTAAATTGATTCTTTAGCTGATAATACAAAAACTGCACATTAGTGGGATATACAACTAACAATATTTCAACAGATAAGAGCACTGCACAGTCTAAACAGCCTGAACTTAACTCCCCACTCAATGGGGGGAAAAAAAGCTATTTTCTTTTTCTGGTTTTAACTATATCACCTTTTTTTTTCCTTGGGGGGGTTGATGTGATTTTAATTTTGGGGGTGTTGAACTAGCAAGAATTACTTTTGCATTTTGTAAGACTCCAACATGTTATTTCCTTGAAGTGGTGGTTGTGAAAGTTGGGCCTTCTCTGAAATTCCATTGACCATAGTGCAACAGCAAGTAGGTCTGGCTTTCCTAGATCTTTCCCCAGAATTTGGGGAAAGCGTCTGGACTGTAATGAAGAGACAAAATGCTCATAGATCACCACATCTGTGTATATGCTGAGCAGGCCACTGGTGGCCTGTAAGTTCATACAAACAAACATTTTCATGTGTACACTCACAAATACGCACACACACACATACACACACATACACACCCTCACACATATACATACACACAAACATAATGTAAATTTACACATAATGTAAATTTTAAAAATAAGTTCAAAGAGGTACAGACAATCTATGGTGCTTGCCAATTATGATACTATTATAATGATTAATTTCATACTGTAACTTCATTGAACGAAGCAGGGTTCAAAAGCTAGCAAACACTATTGCTGGCCATAACTGTCAGGATATTTCTAGAGGGCATTAGCATTTTGAGTGGTCAACCAAGTAAACCTGTCACAATCAAGTCATCTGCCCCTAAAGGCCCACAAAGAGCAAAATGGCAAAGGAGAAAAAGATTGTTTCATCTGAAACATCCATCTTTCCCTGCTCCTAGCTTGGTTTACCCAGTTGACCTGCTTCCAGACTCTCACCAAAGCATTAGTTCCTCAATTTTTAAGTCTTTGAACCAGAACTGACTTATACCGCTGGCTCCTTTTATTCACCAGAAGCAAATAGCCAACTGTATGAATGCCTCACTTTATAGCTGTACAAGCCCATCCCATAATACATCTTCCCTTATATATCTGTCTCTGTGTTCTATTGATTCTGTCTCTCTTGAGGATACTTACAGTTGCATGGCTAGAAGAGTATATAAAATATATGCTCACCTTATAAATAATGTAATAACATCTTATATTCCTGAAGCTTGGGTTAATGGCATATGAGACTATGGTTCTCAGACTTGGGAGAGGGAGTCAGAAGGATCAGAAGTTCAAGGTCATCATTGGCTACATAGTGACCTTGGAGTTCACCTGGGCCACGTCTCCCAAAAGAGATAAAGTAAAAGAGTCAAAACCATGAAGAGTGAGAACACAGTCCGTCTTCAGAAGCCTCCTGTGCCTACTTCTGAGAGTGTCTTCTCTCAGTCGGCCTCTGGAGGCCCTCGATGTCTTGAGATTACTATCAGTGATTTTTGTTGTGTTTCTGAGGTTATCATTACTGTAGATGCCTTTAAGTAGCACACGGCTTAGCTTTAAGTTTACTAACTGTGTAAGGAAGGGATAATAGCCTCACTCTTAGGTGAAAGCACTCAAGAGAAGAGGAGACAGAAGAAGTAACCTGGGGCTCCCCTTTCCTCTGTGCTCACATGAAGGGGTCTCCTAAGGACTCTACTCGGGACATATAGCAGGATGAAGGTGTGGATCAATTACTGGACATCAAGGAGAAACATGATCTGGAACATGTTTAGCTCTTGAACGTGACACATTCTGTACCAGTTCTCAGGAGAGTATCAGAGGTGGTTGAATGTGGGGTACAGGATGTCTCCAGATGATTCTGGAGCAGGACAAAGTGATGAATATGAGCTCAAGACAAAGGAGGACCAGATTCTCACTAGATACAGGCTTTTCAGTGCTTTCTCCCAGTATGAGATTTACGTGGTAGCACTGGGCTCTCGGCTCATCTGACTCCTAGAATGTCCTGATCCCAACCTGCTGGTCATCTTCCAAACCTGGTGCACACTTCTCCTGCAAGAAAACCCTATGTAAATTGTCACGGATTAGCAAGGCTTTTCTCTCATATAGGATGACACACTTCCAATGTCCTGTTCTCTTTTCTTTAAAAGTGTGTCATCCTATATCTTTAGCAACATATTTTGTGTGGTTTGCATTGTGGAAGCTATATTCGCTACTTTTCGCATTGTGGTGACAAGGTACATGAGTAAAGCAGCTGGAGGAAGGACAGGTTGTTCAGGCTCATAGTTTGAGGGTGGAGTCAGTCCTTCAAGGCAGGGAGTTGGGAAGTCCTGCCACCAGAGGTCTGAGACAGCTGGTGGAATTGCATCTGTAGTCACCCACGTTCAGGGGGCATCTTTTGTCCCCACTGAATCTAATCTAGGAGATCCCTCAGAGACACGTTCAGAAGTTTTTAGTCCTAGTGAGTTTTAGATTCTGCCAAGTTGACATATTAAGCTTCATAAGTACAGAGTCTAATCCCTTCTTTGGGATGGATAACAGCGGAGGGAACTTTTGAAATGTGAAAAGCATGAAAATATTTTCATTTATAGCTTGCTTTTAATTGCTGATTTGTTCAGGAATAGACTTTTACAAGGCAGCAACCATCCCTCACAATCATAGCATTTTCTTACTGTCTGCTTCAGTGGCTGCTGCTGGCCAGTTAGTTCAAGGCCACACTCAACCTCTTCTCCCCACTTCGGAATCTTGTAGACTTTCATGACTAGGCATTCAGTGAGCCCGTGAATTTAAAACCATGTGCCATCCATTTCTAGAAAGTTCCCTGGATTATTATGCTGATCAATTTTCCTCTTGGGCCATCTGTGATTTCTTACTAGATTGCTTCCTTCAGTCTTTCCCAGCAGGATGCAGTGTTCCTCTTTAATTTTCTTACTTCCTACTTTTATCTTTTATTACCCTTCCCCTCCCCCACAGCTTCCACTTTTTAACTCGCTCTCTTTCAAGGTGTATTACCTCACTTTTATCTCACAATTTTTCAAGTGTTATTTGCATTTGCTCTCTTAACGATTTGAATTTGCAGGAGGTTTTGATAACCGCGTTCACACTTTCTTCCGCATTTCCTTCCTGTTCCCTGCCTTCACCGTGTCCTTCCCATGAGGATATGAGAAACTGTGTCCTCTGCTTTACCTCGTTCTGTTCTCTTTTGTCGTGGCCTCTATTTTCCTCAAATTTGCTGTTTTATTCTATCTTCATTTGGTTCTTTATCTTGGAGGGTTATGAGAAAATTGGGCATTCAGGGGAGATGGCTCAGCAGTTAAAGTGATTGTTATGCAAATGGAGGGCCAGTGTTCAGACCCTCCTACCCACACAAATACTGGGTGCCTGTTCCATCCCTCTGTAAACCTAGTCTAAGGGTCAGGGATCCTAGAACAAGCTGGATAACAGGATCAGCCCTAAGAGGGAGCTCTGGGTTTGCCTGAGAGACCTTGCCTCAGTGAATAAGGTGGAAGACAAGTTGAGGATGATCCTGACATCAATTTGAGGCCTTGACATGCATGTATGCCCATGTGCACATGAGTCCACACACATAGGCACCCACATATATGTGAAAGCATACCTGCACACCTATGCACATACCACATACATAAAAGGAAAATGAAAAAGAGAAAAAAAGAATAGCGTGTTCAGAAGGGGATTCAGTAAGATGGGGCTGTAGCTCAGATGACAGAGTATTTATGAAAGCCTGAGATTGGTCCCAGCACTACATAAAGCTAGCGTGGCGGTACACACCTACAATCCCAGCACTCAAGATGTGTAGGCATGAGGATCAGGAGTTCAAGGCCATCTTCAACTACAAAGAGAATTTTGGGACACAAAATAGGTATTTGAATGTGTGTTGGTGAAACTGTTCAGTTTTGTGGTTTCTGAGAGGGGAAGGCCCTGGTGCCTTCAGTGTGCTGTTCACAGATCAAATGACTCCAGAAGCATTTCCCTGCTCTTGCCCTGCAATGCACGGTTGACTGCTGGGCTCTCTTTGAGTTTCAACCGCCGTGAGTCTTTGAGCACAGTCATTTACTTTTTTTCTTTTCTGCAAACTATTCACCCCTTCAACTTTAACAGGTGTAAAACTGGAAAACTGTCTGGAAACTGTCTCTTTCACTTTATTCTGTTTTTAGGGACTAAAGCCTCAGGAACACTCCACTGAGGCATCAGTAGTCAGGGTCAGAGTTAGAGAACAATGGCTACACTGGGTCTTCTGAACCCAAACACATCATCTAAGCCCTTCCTGTCTCTGTCCCATTTGCCTTTCAATTCTCAAAAGCTATGAGAAGCTCACTGTGTTAGTCAACCTTCTTCACTTCTTAAAGAATAAATATTTTATTTTTAATTATGTGTCTGACTGTAAAAGTGCGCTCATGATAAGAGGTGTCTGTAGAGGCTGGAGGTGTGCTGGGCACCCTAGAGCAGGAGTTAAGTCACCGTGAGCCACTTGTTACAGGTGCTGGGACCCAAACTCAGGTCCTCACAGGAGCAGCATGTACTCTTGACTGCAGAATCACCTCCCCGGCCCTTATTTGCCAGTGTTATTCTACTATAAATGTCTGTGATAAATCAGTTTACAAAGAAAAAAAGCCTAATATGGTCTCCATTTTTAGAGGTGTCAATCATGGTTGGTTGGCCTTGTTCACTTCCGTAGTAGTTAGTGAGGATGCAGTATACAGTGGCGGGAAGAAGAGAGCAAAGCAAATGTCTGCTAACTTACCAGGGACTGACAGAGAGGTATATATTGGTGTCCCACAGTCCCTACAAGGGCACACCCCCAGTGGCCTAAGAACTCTCACCAGGCCCCAATTCTTAAAGATTCTACCACTTCCACATGATTAAGAAATGAGTTTCTGAGGAATACTCTTGATCCAAGCTCTTATTTGGCACCCAATTTGGAGATCCTTGTCCAGTCTATGGTATAATTGTGTTGACTCTCAATTTCCCTTGTGGCTGATTGGGACTGGGCTTCCTTATCTCTAAGGAAACTCTTCTGCCTGCCAACTTCCCCAGGTCTGTAGCTAATGTCTCCTTTATTCTTTCCTTAATTTCATGGGTTTAAGTCTTTACAAAAAAAATGTGTTTACTGGGTTTCATGAGGACAACATTAAGCACTTGTCTTCCTTCTGCCATCTCTTTAAAATCTGTATGAGTGTTAAGACATCCAGCCAGATGCACTCACACACCGAGAGAGGGTAGGAGGAACTATCGGTGTGGTGGGTGTAGGAACCTGTGGGCATGTGTGTGGAGGGTCAGAGGAAGACATGTCCAGTTCTGTCATTCTTAACCGTATTTCCTGGAGACAGGGTCTCTGACTCTGAAGATAGGTAACCAGCAAGCCCAAATGATGCTCCCATCTCTGCCCCATCTCCCACAGCACTGTCCTTACAGGTCCATGCTCAACCACATTGGGACTTTTACATGGGTGCTTGGGATTTGAACTCAGTTCCTCATGCTTGCACAGAAAGCGTTCTTGCTTAGCCATCTCCCAGGTCCTCATCTCTTGTCTGAACTTGTAGTTTAGAAGGTATAATTACAAGCGTAAGCTATTTTCCATTCAACAAATATTGCTCTGTTCTATACATTTTAAGATAACCATTTTGATGTCACTTCTGATTAAGTGTAAAACAATCAAGATTTGCTGCACTGAAGCTAGTAGTGGGGAAATTAGTTAAAATGGAGAAAGGAAGCAACATTTCTGTTAATTTCCCTTGTATCTCAGTGGGTCTTCCTCTGGTCCTGCACTACAATTTGAATTAAGAGAAACTGAAATGCTCCCTAAAGATGAGTCAGTCCTGCTGCTACCCAAACCAACCACTTCTTCATCTTCTAATCTGAGTAGAAAATCCCAGCCAGGGAGTTGCCTTTAAGGAGAAGTTTCTCATCACCCATCTCCAAGTGATTCAGAATGCTGCTTCCCTCCTCAATTTTCTTTGCTGCACACCACAAAAAACTTTTCTGCTTATAGACTGTGTTTTTATGCCCTGAAATATCTGACAATGTTACTTTCTCTTTTTAGAGCTCACACATCTTGCTTTTTTAAAACCTAAACATAATGTTATCATTGGGAAATTTCAGATAGGCTAGCCCCATGGCATCAAACTATTTAACCTTGCTCTTCACCATGGCTGTCCGGGCCTATAGCGCTTTAACATACCATGCATGTTTGCATATGTTCATAGACAATGCCAAACAGGTACTCTTACATGTTGCTCCTTGTGCCTGGACAGCATACTCCCCACTTTTCTCTGCTGGTGACATCCTTATAAACAAACTTGAAATACTCTCTTGGCCAAGGCTGGGGTCAGAGTCCCTTCTCCATCTTACGAGAATCTTCACTTTCTTTTTGCAGAAACTTGTATTGCCATGAACAGCTGGGGATTAGACCTGTTTTGTTTTTGGTCACTCATGTTCTGCACACTGTCTCAAAGTTAGTTTTAATGGTTTTCTACCGTATTATTTTCTTTTCTGATGTAGCAATAAAGTATCTAGACAAAAGCAACTTAAAGGGGAAAGCCCATCATGGTGGCCCAAGCATGGCAGCAGAAGCAGGAAGCTGTCTGATGGCACTTGAACTCAAGACCCGCTCTCAGTGACTCATTTCCTCCAGCAAGGCTCTACCTACAGACTCCACAGTTTTCTAAAGCAGCTCCACAATCTCCAGATCCAGTGTTAAATGTGACCTTATGCAGGCCATTTTACATTCAATCCACACTCCTCCTACTATGATAGTACTGAAACAGAAACAGATAAATCTTTTCATTTTTAATCTACTTTATAAATGATCTGGTCATGTAGACTTAAAATCCACTCATTGGATTTACATTGATATAATATTGGCATTTTCCTAATCAATTTCCTAGCTTTCTGGGTCTCCATTATGTACTTTTTACAATTATTTACTTAGATAGCTATAAATAAAATATGACATTTCTCTTGAACTTTCTTGCCTCTTGCCTTCCATGTTTTCTGTTTTCTTGTGTCTTCTATTTCGAATCTGTCTGGGCAAGTTCACAGTAAACCCATATGTTAGTAATTTCAAACACTCTTATTTGCATTATTAGACAGGACTCTATATGATAGGAAAGTCTCAGAACCACAAAGAGCAAGTCACTCTGCGCAAGGGCATTTTCTCCATATGGATTAACCTGCAGACAAAGAGGCTTTTCTGGGGGGACACTTTCCTTCTTCCTGATAACTCCATAATGTATCTCAGATGTACAGATGGCTACACATCATGGCTCCTAGTTCCTGACTTCTTAAGAATGTCATCCAGTGTCCCTGGGGAATGTCACTGACTTAAAAATAGATGGCTAGATTCCTAGGAGGTCTAAGGAACAGCTCTTTACTTTAGTGAGTTTATTCAGAGACTAGCAAGCACCTGGGATGGCAAAGTGATTATATAGATAAAGCACCTGAATCTCTCAGGGGGACAGGAAATTATGTGTATTTGGAGAGAAAGGGGGAAGCAATTGTTTACTTCTATGTAAGGAAAATCAACCCTGTAGAAATAGGTTGTTTACATTTTTGAGTCTGCAAACTCCCTTCAGAGTTATACATACATCACGTGGAGAGGAGAGGCCCCCTTCTTTTCATTCCCTGTGGTGCACGAGGAGAATCCTCAGAGACAAATCATCCTGAAGCAGGCGGACCACAACAGCCATAATAACAACAATACATCAAGCATCCCCCCGTGCATCTGTGGGGTGAGGATGCTCTTCAAAGCACTTTTGCTTCTATTCCATCTCATTTGATCATCCTGACATCCCCAGGAGGTAGACGGGGTGAGTATTATTATCAGCATTTCACACATGAGGATGCTCTGCTATGGAGGACGGAGGGTGCTCTATCTGGGATCACAGAGCTTGTTAGTGGCCCTTTTGTAGCCACAGCCCAGGTTTTTCCTGAGAAGTACTGTCATGTAAACAGACGAAATGTGGTGCCTGTACCAAGAAATGTCAGCGTGTGGAGACAGCCCAGAGCTCCCTCTTATTCAGGAGTCTGGAACAAGGATGCTGGAAATCTGCATTGTTGATAGCAGTTCATAGCCAGAGAGAACGAAAACTAGCAAATTTCTCAGCAGTAGTTTATTGAGACTTGTGACTATCTGATTTAGCATAAATAATATTTTCACTTTTTAGAAATATTCATGTCTTTATTTTATTGTTGTGTGCATACGTGTATGTGGGTACACATACTTATGTGTACATGTGCTCATGGATTACAGAAGCAGATGTTGGGTCAGAGATCAGAGTTACAGGCTTTTGTGACTCTGTGGGCTTTGGGGTCTCAGTTTCTGTCCTTGGATAAATCAGTGAGTGTTCCTAACCACTGAGCAATCTCTCTAAGCCTAATGTTTGCATTTCCCCCTCCTTTACCTGATAGGGCTCTAAATTTCCAAAGAGAAATTAGGGACTTTTTGAGTTTCCTTCTAAAAATATGTCCTCATTTCCCTTTCTCTCTTGTCAAGAGAATCACGCGGGAGTATAGTGCCTCTTCAGTCTTTTGGATCATTATCTATGAACCTGGTATCCAAGGTATTTGTTCTCTCTGCTTGATGAAAACAATGGCTAGGAGAGGAAAGGAGAGTGTTACACAGATCTTCCAGCCACCAAGGCTCTCTGCTCTCTTCGTCCACCCCTGTGGTCACAGGTTGTCAGCATTTTTCAGCTGTGGTACAAACCTTTCAGGCACCAGAGGAAGAGACACAGACGTAAGTGGGTGAGGTGGTCCACCCCGTCTAGAGAACACTGAGGGTCAACTAAAAAGGGCAGCGGTAACAGCTTCTAGCTGGGGTTTACTTAGCCTCTACTGTGAGCTAGGCACAGTGACAGGCAGTTTTAGACCTGCTTGTTTTCTCCTATCACATTGTTGAGTGATGTGTCCATCTTTACTCGGGAGAACTTAGGCCCATTTGAGAAGAGAAAAATCTGGCTGACAACTCAGGACAATGAATGTAACAAAATTACATCTTGCTTATTCTGTATGGGTGAACGCGTGACAAACTGAGTGTGTGGGGAGGCAGCTTTTGTCTTCAGAGATGAGAAGGATCCAGATGAGAAAGCTTTCAACTTCTGGTAGAGATGCCCCCAAAGCATGCAATCACTGGCCTGCTGTGCTGATGAGAACATAGAAAATCCACACCCAGTTCCCTTCCTCAGGTGCACAAGGGCTTCTCTCCCTGGGGTTTATAGCCCCTCAGTGGCCCGCACATATTCACCAGACTGCACAGGAGTGAGGAGAATATCCCTTCCTACTCAAGGCAGGAGAGAACGGACACTAAGGAATAGGCAGACAGACTGCCATTCTGATCTTCCTGATGCTCCTCTCAACATTTTCTTATTTCAGCACTGTTGTCAGCAAAATTTTAAAAAATACTAGCTACAGTTATAAACAAATAGACATGTAAATGTATGTTATACACACATGTATGTACATACATCTGCATACATGCATCCATATGTAAGAATGTAACATGAGAACCCAGTTTCTCCTCACAGATACCCAAAGGTACACCTATTGAGACATTGTCTTTTAGTCTGCATCTCACAGAGTTTCTGATACCAGTATTATTCACTTCCATCAAAGGGAGTATTGGTGGTCACAGGTCCTTCTCCATACCCGTTTCCCTACCTCCTAACAGAGAACCTGCTTGCAAGCTTGTTCTATGGACCCTTCTCTAACCTCAGAAACCTAAAAAAGATCCCCATTTCAGTCACACAGGCACCGAGTCTTCCCTTCAGAGCTCCCGTAAGTCTCCTTGTTTCCAGTGAGGAAGTCTGAGCCCGACTTAGAGCCCCTATGTCTGTCTATCCATATTACTAATAAACAAACACTTTACTCCACAGAAACCTGTCTCAGTATCCTCCTGAACCCTTATTCAAAATGTAACAGTGTGCATATAGGTTATACATGTCTTATATCACATATACATTGTTATTATATAGAATATGAACCACGTTTGCAAATGTCAGTGAAACAAGTAATATATAATACCTAAAATTGTATACACATGTATATATAATGTGTGGGAAAAACTTCATCATTGACATGAATCATTACTTTTATTGAAAATTCTATTAGTTAATACATGCGTGTATTTTAATAGAGAACAGAGTTTTGTGTTCAATTGTATATAAGTTTTATAATGGTATTTAGACATATGAAAATGAAAATGTTAAAGGGGCTCCAGCTACTAATTGTAAATCAGCAAGCTCCATCTACTCTCTCAAGCCTGTACTATTTTGTATACTGTGATGAATGTGGCGAATCCCCAATGAGAACACATGAAAATCCACACTATCTCACAGCTCTGATAAATACCATTTCTTTTTGAGTCTCTTCAGATGAAACCCAAGCTGTTCTACAAACCCAATGGCCTGAGTGACCTGATCCTCCTTCCCAGATCCCTTCCTTGAAGGCTCTGTGCTGTGACCCGCTGCTGTTTCCAATTCTGGCAGAATCCATGAGAATCTTTGCTCAAGTTCTCCCCACACCAACATCTGGTTTCCTCTGCTCTCTCCACTTGAATTATCTTGGTTTTCAAGTTTTGACTTCAGTCTTCTCTCTGACAAGTTCTAAGTTTCAAGCATATAAATAACACAAGCTTTGTCCTCACTAAATATTCAGTTGTTGATGGTGTTATGTCTTCTGATATAACACAATACCTCTGGTAGCCTTGACAACCAAAGCAAAATAATACAGTGGTAGTCAGGTCTTTAATAATGGTAACTAGAAACTGTTACTCTATAGAGGGTGGAGAAGTGAGTCCAGAGAATCCACACCTGAAATTGTCCCTTTGTAAGTTGCAAATGATCGTAGGAGATGAGAGGTTATATGGAAAGTGGAAGTTAAATTTAAAGTCGGACCCACTGATACATCTTCCAGGAACTTGGAGTGTATGATGGGTGGGACTTCGCAGTTTTGAGGTCCCCATGCTCTGAAAGAATAAATTCATTGGTCTCACCAAATTGGATTAGTGAGATCAACCTTTGGATTATTCTTGGTGTTTGCTGGAGTGGTTAGAAGTTAGTTTGTCCCCTAGGAAAAGTTAACACTTCAGTACATCACACATTCCCAGTGTGGGAAAAGTGGCACTTCTTAAAGCCCAAGTCATGAACTAGGAGACATGAAGTGCAACAGATAAGAAATTTTTAATGGCGGTCTTACCACATCAGGTGCCTAGTGACCAGGCAAACCCAAGACAGTTATAGCAACCATTTTACTCCCTGGCATGCAAGTTCCTCCCCTGATTGGTTGAATACAATCTCTCCAAATTACCCTAGTTTTCTTTTATCCTTATGAAGTATTCATTTTTCCCTTCCTTCCTATGTACGTTTTTGCCTATGTTTTTCAACAAAGACTTTCTTGTTAGTTTATTGTTCCTTCCAAATCCTGTTTGGTTAGGAACCTTTAAGATGCATGAACTTGTCATGTTTGCAAGCTGTTTAACTCTGAGCTCAGCTTCTGATTTGAATGGGGCTAGCTAGGGAATCCCAACAATCCAGAACAGGGTATTAGTGCAGGAGCTTGTATGCTTAAGGAGACTTAAGGCACTTTTATCTCAAAGATGCAGCATTATGTATTTTTATTCCTTACAGCTGCCACAGAGAAGATATCCCTTCGGTCATTAATACGTGTTTTGTTGAATGATGCAAGATTGAAGGACTTCACTGCTAGATGCAATCTTCCAAAACACAGTGGCCCCACTAGAGTGATACATCCCTCAGAGCAGTAACTCTGCATACTACTCCTAATGAATTACAATTCATAATGACTTACAAAGATACTGATTCCATTTTGCAGGTAGCAATTCCCAACATTTGCATTTCATGACCTCTATATGATCAATGTACCACATATCCTAATCTTTTTAATCCTGAAGTCTAATACTAGTAATAGAACAAAGGTGAAAAATATTTGCAAAATCAGATCTCTAAGGGCTAGAGAGATGGCTCAGATCTTGGGAATGCTTGTTACTCTTGAAGAAGAACTGAATTTGGCTCCCAAAACCTACACAAGGGATTCAATGACTTTTACTGACCTCCGTGGACTCCTGCACTTGTATGCACATTCCTACACACACACACATACACACACACACACACACACACACACACACACACACACATACACACACACACTTAAAAATAAAATAATAATAAAAGCAAATCTACCAATTCAGATTTTTTTTCATAAGGTTGGTACAAAGATCATATTTTCCAAATAAAAGAATCAAATGCAATCTGACAAAAGGACTTTCATGTTGCTTTCAAGTGTGAAGTATCTAATAAGAATAGTTTTGACACCATGATATTGACAGATCTGGGACAATGTGATGGTTTGGAAGGCCAATGGCATAGAATAGATGCAATTAGAACTGTCTCAGAAAAAAATCCAAGACAGATGGTTGTCATCTAGATGGTTACATCTAGAGTTTAACAGATAAAAGCAGCGATTGGAAGCTTGTTACTTATTTTAAGACATTATCAAGTTAAATATATATTCTTATACCTGAAAAACTCTCTAAAAACTTGATAACATTAACTATTCCACACTGAGAATACTGTTGCTCAAGTCATATCAGTCATGGTTTTAAAAGCACCTGGTGACGGCCAAGATTCAAGGTTTAGCAGTTAAAAACACTGCTGCTCTTGGAGAGGACCCAACTTTGGTTCCCAAAACCTTGTGCAGTTTACAACCACATGCAACTTCAACTCCAGGAAACCTCTTCCAGTACTGTGCACACCCACATGTACACACGCACACACATACACACACATATAGATAAAAGATATTGAAATACATTTGACTGTGAATTCATTAGTTTGAAGTAATTAATAATTAATTCAGTTGTGATACTTTCTTAGCAATAGAGCATTTAGATAGCACTTCACTGTTAATATGTAGCTTTCTTCTCTTGTAGCCATGTCTGTAATGACATCTGAGAGAAAATGCTGTACCATAAACATGTTTATGGTGTTTTGCTGTTGCTGCCTTTGTTATTATCACAGTAATGGTTGAATAAAAATGATGATAAATTGGAATATTTTGAAAGCGTTTTATTTTACAGCAGTTTGGGGAGTTTATCCTATCCCTCCCTTTGTCTATGAGGATGCTCTATGTTCTCTCTGAATCACACATAAAATAATATAGTTCATTCTCTTTTTATTTTTAGCTTCAAATGATGTCATGGATCCCCCCTTCTGACATATATGCCTGAAACTCACACATTATCTCACTTTCCACATATGAAATAATATTGTCCATTTTCTTTTTAGTTTTAACTTCAGATTATGCTATGAACCTCCTTCTGACATGTATGCCCGAAACTCATACACCATCTCATTTTCCAATGCTGGGTATAAATGTTGTTCAATTTCCTAGGTCTTTATACAATTTATCCCTCATTTCTTAGAGAAATTTCAAATGAGAACTTTAAAGCTTCTTGATCAAGACGTGTAGATGCACACAGAGGAACACACACAAAGAGATACACACACAGGCGTACCCCAAAACAGACACACACATCACAATTATAGTAAAAAAAAAAAAAGAGGCTAAGAACTTGAGGGGAAGGAGGACAGGGGGAGTTGCAAGGTGGTGTCTGGGAGGAACTAGAGGGAGAAAAAGGAAGGGGAAGTTTTGTAATCCTATTTAAATTAAAAACATATTTTTAATTAAATAATAAATAATTAAACAAAAATCTCTTAACTATTTAGGAAAGTTTTTCTGCTGCATAATGTGATCTCTTTCTTCCTCGTTCTCTCTCTCTCCTCTGTGTGTGTGTGTGTGTGTGTGCCCATGCTAGTCTAAATGCACATAGTTACATGTATACCTGAAGGCCATAGAACAAACTCATACATGTATCTTTAAAAAATGCTTTTAGACATAGAATTTTATAGAAAACTTTGTATATATTACCTATTAAGCAAATAAGCATGGAAGATTGCAGTGTGAGAAGAATTATGACATTTAAGTATCATTTTAATTATTAATTAAAAGTCAATTGGATTTGTAAATTGTGATTATGAGATTTTAATTTGAATTATTGAAGTAGTCCTGTATTGGTTTGGCTAAGAGAGATAAAATGTGAAAGAAAGAAGGGGTCCTCACTATAGACTTTCGAAGGAAACAAGTTGCTATCTCACCAAGGGAATGTATCTTTAGGGGGTCTCCCTCTTTTTTTAAAAAAAAACTTTCATTTTTATTTTAAAATTATTTATATTTGTGTGTATGTGTGTGTGTGTATACGCGTGCACACTTGTGTGTGTAACTATGTGTGGGTTTTTCAAGTGAGTGCAGATTCCCAATCTTGCCTGAGGAGAATGCTGGATTCCTTGAAGCTGGGGTTGCAAGCAGTTGTGAACAGCCTAAAGAGGGTGTTGGGAACCAAATTCTGGTCCTCTGCAGAGCAGAATCAGCACAGTCCCTTTCATGCTGAGCCATCTCTGCATCCCTTCCTTATGGATGTCTTATCCATGCCCATGCAGCTTTTCTGGCAGGGAATGATTTGACAGGCATCTCCACAAACCCCAGACTGTAGCAGGCTGAATGTGGGTGGGACATTTAGAAACAACATGGACCCACATACATAAAGTCATATTTTACAGTGTGTAGGCTTGAAGCTTCCCTGGAATGTCTATGCCACTGAGCAATGTAGGCTTTGTCCTCTTTACCTCTAAGCAGAGGCATCAAAACTGCTTCAAATACAATTGATACCCAGGCTTGCGAGCTGTATCACCTGGGCTGTCTACTTAGCTAAAGAAAACAAATTGTCCGATCTTTAACTTAGAAATAAATGTGGGCTGAAAATGAGGAAACCTTTGTTTTTAAAATAGCCTAAAGTGTGTAGGTTCTGTGACACGGATAAGAACCTTATTTCTCTTGTCTCATCCTGATTGATGCTCTGCTCTGCAAACTGAATCCTGCAGTGTTATGTCTTTTATCAAGACTAGGTCTGCCTAGCTTTTCCCAAGATGAGAGATTCTTAGGAGTCTCCGGGCTCAACTTTTTATTCTCCAAAACATGTGTGAAAGATTGGAAAAATAAATGTCTGGTTTCACATAAGTAAGTGTGGTTTGACTCGAGAGAATTGTGGCTTTTCCAAGTTAATAGAAAGCTACTCAGAGTGTTTTCTCTAAATAGACCAAGTTAGTCAAGCAGAAAACCCCTATCCATTTCCTACTGAGAAGACCATACATGGCAACAATAGCATTAATAGTTAAAATTCACTTGTTAGCAAAATAAAGTTTTCATTTTCTCCTCGTTCTGAGGCTTTTCCTTTTACAGACAGAATGAATGTAAACCCATCAGGGCATTTCTTTGCTCGCTGTTTTCTGCAGTGTCTTAGCATTGCAACATCTTATTTCCTCACGGAGCTCAGTGGAGAATGAAGTCCTCATCCGTTGGAAGTCAACTACCCTTCCAAACCCAGTAAAGGTTCACAATAGTCCATATTCTCAGTGACTTGCTTCTGACAGAATGAGAGATGAGGAGAAAGAGGAGGGCGAAATTTCTTCAGCATTCATATGTGTGTGCACACATGTGTGTAGATAAACATGCACATATATGTGGAGTCAAAAGGTTGATGTCTTGAGTCTTGCTCTATTGCTCTCCCTGTCTCTGTCTCTCAGAGCTAAGCTGTTCATCCAGAGTAGCTAGACAGAGAGCCCAGTGACCCCTCCTGCTGTCTCTGCTGGGATTACAGGGTTTGTATATGTGTGCTGGGGATCAAACTCAGGTTCCCATGCTTTCAAGACAATCACTTGACCAACGGAGCCATCCTTCAGCTCTCACTTCTTTTCTTTCTGAGTAGGGTTTCCCCCCATCACAACTGCATGTTCAGAATAAGCTGTTTCTCCTTTTTCTGCTGATTCTTCTTCCCTCTGCCTCCTGGTGGCTGAATAAGCCTCTGTGTTTGCTACTCTTTAGAAATATTCTTCACACCGCCTCTAAGCCCCGGTAGCAGGGAGTTGACAAAAGATAAGGTCTCTATCTCTTCAAATATTCCCACACTACTCTGCTGCCAAGTCATTAAGCTAGGCAAACTCCTCTCCCACACGGGCTGTTAACTTTTATTTGTTCTGTGTTGCTCTTAAACATGCCTGGCCTGAACTCTCCCTTTCCCCCCCAGGATGAAGGACTGAGTGCTCAGCAATTGCTTTGATCACAGCTGGTCTCCTGCTTTCCTGGCCCAACTCCTATGAGCCTTAGGAGGTAGCCTGGTCCTTTGAGCCTGATTCATTTGCATTCATGCGCACACAACTTTGTGTCCTTTGTTCTAATGAAACAAATTTATTTTGATCCTTTGGTATGCCTCATCCTAGATGTGAGGGATGTGTTGATGAGCATAGTCAATAAAAGGGAAAGAGAATATTTCATTGTGCTTATCAGAAGCTTGCTGTCTAATAGAGTAAGAGGGTAGAAAGAAAACATAGAGCAGACAACTGACTGCTAAAGGTAGCCAGTGTTAGTGCCAAGGAGAAATGTATTCTTTAGTGCCGCAGTCACAGATAGGTTGTCCATATTCCTGTAATTAACCCTTCACCCATGCTCATGTAAGCAACCCTAATGAAACACATTGGGCCACTAAATATAAAGTCATGAGGAGCTGGGGAGATGTCTCAACAGTTAAGGACACAGATTTCTCTTCCAGAACACCTGAGTTAAATTCCCAGCACTCTCATGGCAACTAACAAGGGCTAACCAGAGCCATCAATGACAGAAGTAACTACAAAACACACAGTGATGGGAAAGAAAATAGAAAAGAGAGAGTCATCAGATGGGAGAACAGCAATTTCAGAGTGGGGTTCACTGAAAAATGACTTTGTAACTATGACATGGCCATTAAGGAGACATTCCTATAATCCAGTGTGGAAAAAAAAGGTTCAAACATTGAAATGATATTGAAGGATTCAAATAAATTCCTGAGTCAAAAAGTGTCTGACCAGTTTGAGATCTTGACAAAAACATCAATATAACTGCAAAGCATATTTCCATGTAGAAGGCCAGTCAGGGGCCAGTATTGCAATGATAAAAGGCCAGCCAGAAATAGCTTAGATTTTGTGGCCCATGTTATCTTAATGAAAATTACTCAACTCTGCCCTTGTATCCCCAAAAGACTAGACATAAGTTAAACAGTAAGGTGTGGTTGTTTTACATTAAAACTTTATTTCGACAAACACGTGAGGGCTGTCATCAGAAGAACTCTAGACCAAGCTGTGTGGTTGAGCCCATTTCCAAATGGGTAACACCTCCAAGTTTTGGGAGAATGATACAATGCCACTTTGTGGGTGACAAGGTCATGTGCTCAGAGCCTTTGTCCCATGTTTCTCTACATCCATGTTCAGACGTGTCTGTTATCCTCTGCCTTATTATAAAACAGACCGTGAAACTGAAGTCGACATTTCTCTCAGTGCTGTGTCTTATATATCAGTCATTGAACCTAATGAGTGAGTTATGCAAACCTACTGCATTGCATCTAGCTGGTAATAAATACAAGAGGCCCAGCCCTGTGGCTATCTTCTGAAGTGTCAGCCATTTTGATTAACTGGATCTTTAATTTGTATGATTTCACGTTTACTTTGTGTAGATTGTGTCAGACCTGAATTTGATATTAGGGTAACCAAGTGGTATCAGAAACTTGAGGAGTAGGGCTGGAGGGAAGACTCAGTGGGTAAAGCTGTCATGTGGATGTGATAAGCAGAGTTTGGACTTCCAGCTTTGGGTTTATTTCGAAACCCATCCCAGTAAAAAGTGGACAACAATTAAGGAAGACACCAGCTCTCAACTAATGGCCTCCACATGCTTGTGTTTACCTATGCAGATGCAGCTGCACATACATCCATACACATGTGAAAATGTATACATATATTCATGCACCTCTCTTTCACACATACACATGCATGCATGCATACACTCACCCCCAAAACTGCAAAATGAAAACCAGCCAAACAAAAAATCAAAGCAGAAAGTTAGTCAGTGCAGTAAAAAGCCTACATGTTTAGTGTCAGAGGTATTGAGAGGGGGAGATAAAGGACTTTTACTTTGTGTTCTTTGTGCCTTTATAACCATTATATAGCGTTTTATTTCTGTTTGCACTCTTGCCCCTGTAATCCATCCTCCAAGCACAGTTAGTGTAACTTTTACAACATTATCTGATCCCATCACACAGCTAAAAACCCTCGGAGCACCTCATCACCCTGAGGAAAGAGTGTATTTTTCCTGAGACCTGTAGGAGCTGTGGGTGATCTATCAAGAAGACAACCCCCCCCACACACACACACATGTGCACACTTTAGAGGCCATCCACCTGCCCTACACTCCTGATCAATAGGCTATAAATTAGAGATTCCCACATCTACCTTCTCAGGGTCAATATTTACTAGAATTCACTGAATGGGAGGAAGCAGCTGCATTCACGTACTGGTTTGTTATATAACAAAAAAAGGAGGGACACACACACATACACACACATACAAACACACTCACACACACAAAGAGATACACGAAACAAGGGTCCTGAGCACGACTTCTGATCTCTATGCAGTTTGGGGGCACTCTCCCCAAATTTTTGTTGTCATCATGTCCTGGAAGGTCTTAGTGCTCCATATTTGCAGGCGTCTCATGGAGGCGTGAGGATTTGCTGACTCAGTCTCCAGCTCCTCTCCCCATGTGGGAGGATGGGAGTGGGGTGTAGAAGCCAGCCCCAGGCAGGAGGTTACCCCAAGTCACCACACTGGAACAGAAGAGGTTTTTGTGCCCATGAACTCATAGGAGCATGCGCTGTGTAAATCCTTATCATTCAGGAGATAGTAGGGTCTTAGGAACCCAGCAAAGGGACAAGAATGCATATTATATTTCTTATATTTTCACAAGTTGGAATCTTTGCCTACTGAAAGCTTGCATTCAGGTGGAGAGACATAGAAGAAACTGAACCATTGAACATGTCTTGCAAAGTCCTGCTGATGAGTTAATTAATCCTCCTCCCAACTGTGTTGACCATGTTCTAGTGTGGTTGCAAAACTCCAAGTAGAGACTGCAATACCAGCAAGCATGGCGTGCACTTAAACCACTAAAACCTCTTTTACTTCATTTGTTCAGAGCTACTTCTGAGATAAGCTTTGTTGGCATATGGGGCAGGAAATGGTCCATGCAGTTACAGGGGATAAGAAGTGAAAACAAGATATAGCATCAATAGCGGGGATAACGTGCTGGTCCTTCCATCGGAGTTCATCCTGTTTTTATTTCCTCTTCTTGTTAGACTATTTCTGGGGAGAGAGTGACTAGTATCTCTTAACCCCGGATAGAGTACTGGCCACAGAACAAAGAAATGATTCCCCTCAACTCTTGCATGAGTGGACCAGGACTCCTTACAGGAGGGGCATAGATGATTGAAAGGTAGCTGTACCACTGCAAAGTCCCCTGTACCTCCAGCATGGGTGATGACTCATGGGCAGCTCCACTGCAGAGCTCTCCTTCCCAACAGTTGTTACTGCTTACCCAACCTTAGGGAGGGTCTTCGGAAGCCTCCCAAGCCTTCTAAGTGTGAAGGCCTTCCCAGTCTCCCTTCAGGAGGGAATGTTGCTTCTCAAAGGAGATGGTTATATAAAGCCTCTGAGAAAACAACCGCAGCGATGCTTGGCCAGTCACTTGCTTACTCAATTATTCTTTAATTAAATCATAGAGCATGTGGATAGTGCTGGTCAGACATCTGGTCACATGACACAAAAAGAGACCCCAGGTTCTTTGCTCCAGGAGCTACCAGTCCACAGTAAGGTGTCATAGCTGACATTAAATATTCTTATATGTGACACCAAAGAGGACAGGGTGGTCAAGTCATTATTGACTGACAGGAAAGATTTTGACACATAAGAAAAGTTGATAACACATCTCTGGGAATTATATTATGGCTGATAGCTGTTGAACCCTGTAAATGCAGTTCTTATGAGCAGATATATGCACTTAACTATAAAATTATATTCTAGATTTTAAAGGCAGTGTAAAAACTTAATGCAACAATATTTTATTGATTCCTTAGCCACTTTATTATGTGTTAAAATGATATGCTGAGTGTATTAAGTTAAATATATTATTCATATATTAAACTTTACATATTAAAATTAATTTTAGCGTGTGAGAAAAACAAATATGGGAAAATAAACTTAGTAGTTGTTACTTTATGTATCATATACAAATATATATCATAGTATATTAACATATAAATTGATATATTATATTAACATATTAATCATACAGATTTAATGAACTTAATTGGTATCTGTACATTAAATAATATATTTAATGATGATCAACTAACATTTTGGTCTACTAAATATTAGTATGTTGAAATTACTTTCTCGGCTTTGCTCTTGTTTTTTGAAAACATGGCTGTGTTGTGTATATGTCTCACATTGTATTTCTGTGGGCATCATGGGTTTAGATTCATCAAAGAAATGAGTAGTCTCTTAGCTTACCTCACAGAATGAACATGTATTAAACAGAAAGTTAATCTAGGTTCAAGGAGAATCTTTGGCCTCAAGACTCAGAGTCTCTCAAGCATCAAGCTTCAAGATCTATCCTCTGAAGTTTCTCCAATTTTTCTGGGGTAGATAGTTAAAGGGAAAAATAATGGAATTGTTGAAATTAACATGTTCAGTTCCATTAGTTACTTGTCTCACTGCTGAGGCAAAAACTGGTAAAAGTGACTTAAGGAAAGAAAGGTCCTGTCTTGGCATTCGATTGCTGTGAAGAGGCACCATGACCATGGCAACTCTTATAAAAGAGAACATTTAATTGGATCATGTTTTCAGTTTTAGAGGTTTAGTCTACAGTAGCATGGTGCTAGAGAGGTTAAGAATTCTATATCCAGGTCTCCAGGCAACAGGAAGAATGAGAGACACTGAGCTTGGCTTGAGCTTTTGAAACCCCAAAGCCCACTCTCAGTGAAACACTTTTTCCAATAAGGTCATGCCTCCTAATCCCTCTCAGGTTGCACCACTCCCTAATGACCAAGCATTCAAATATATGAGCCTGTGGGGGCCATTCCTATTCAAACCTCCATAGGTCCCAGTCTATGATGTAGAGACATTCCTATTTAGTGTAGGTCTTTCCACCTCATATAAGCCAATCTAGAAACTCTAGAGGCCACAAGTTTATCTCTTTATTGATTCTAGATTCTGTTATATTGACAGTCAATATTAATTATGAAACCCACCAACACCTTTATGGTTTGCATTTATTTATTTGCTCATTCATTCATTGTGTACATGTATTTATGATCTTCACATATGCGTATGTACTTAGTATGTAGTATGTATACATGTAAGGGCAAGTGTGCCACATTGTATGTGGTCAGAAGACTACTTGTACAAGTTGGTTCTCTCCTTCCACTCTGTAGGTGCTGGAAATTATTTACGTTGTCTGGCTGATGTGTGACTGCCTTTAACCTCTGAGCCACCTCGCCAGCCCCCTGTGGTCTTCCCAACAACAGTTCTAACACAGGGGTTTAGAGAATCTTTTGTGGGTGTTTCATTTTCTGTGTAACCTGTCAGCAATTTGTGCAACTCCTCACTCCTCTCGAAAACCACAGTTCAAGTTTTGTTCATGCCCTCAAGCCTGCCATCCCCCTTTTTTTTCCCATCTCTGTGCTCATTTGACATTCCATGCAGGTGAAGCACAGATGTTGTTTATCATTCATGCGTCAATTCTGATTTCACCTACAAGAAAACTCAGTGCATTTTGAATTCACCGTATTCCAATCCATGGAACATGTTTCTGCACTCGAAGCTCCAAGTGGCATTTGTTTCTGCTGGTGCCACTTCACTGTCTGGGGTACCTGTGGACTTTGTCTGAAACTCAGAGATAGACGGAGGCTTTCGATTCCTATTGGTGGTATTTATTGCTTAGATAACAAAGGTATCCAGCTTTAGAGAGGACTAACAGCTTTTCACAAGTATGCTCTAACTTCACTAGCAATGAAGCAGTGACCAGCTGGACTCTAAGGCTTCTTAACCCATTGAAACAGACAATCCTTAGTAGACAATCTATTGGAAGAGCAGATACGTTACAGTTATACTTTGAACTAGCAGGAGGCATTGGTGATGATATTCTTGGACTTGAACATCTTTCTTCCACTCCACCTGCTGAAGGTATCTTTCTCTGGTGGGAAGAGGATGGAAATCACATCCTAGTAACCACTGCTGATATGAGATGCTATGACTAGCTTCAAGTCAGCCAAGTGGGGCGAGCAGGACAGGATGACGAGTGGAGCCATGGGACAGGGGGAGAATGACAAACTCAAGAAGTTAGGCCTTGCAGGATTGCTTTAGGATCCTTTGAGAATAGTGGCAAAGGCATAACAAAGTCTCACTGAACAGAATTAGAAGCGTTATTAGATTGCACATGATGGGAGTCTGCAGAGAAGCTGGAGGGGGTTTGTGTTGAGACAGGAGACTGGCAGTAAGATGCCGAATTCTTGAATCCATCACACCAGAAGTCTCACTGTGTCAGCTCAAGTTCCTCCACATTCCGTATCATCAAGGCTCCCTTAACATGGTCAAATGGCCTTCTCCTCAGACTTACTTTACAGACTTCAGCTATACTACTTGTATAACAGATTTGCTAAGCACAGTTTTCAGGTTTTACACTCACACACACGCACACACACACACACACACACACACACACACACACAGAGAGAGAGTTTACTCTTCAAATTACTTTAGGAACATATGTCATTTCTCACTCTGATTTACAAATGGTTAACTGAGGTACATAAAGGATGAGTGAATGTTCAAGTTAGCACAGCAAACAAAGAATGGGGCCAGAAACTACACCAGAATTTATGTCTTCATGCTCTTAAAACTTTATTACATTCATTTATTTGTTCGTTCATTCATTCGTTCATTCATTCATTCATTGTGAATGTGTGATTATGTGTGTTGGTGGAGCATGTGTGCATAGGCCATGGAACATTTATGTAGGTCAGAGGAAACATTGTAGGAGTGTGTTCTTTCCTTCTCATGTGGATCCCAGGGTCTGAATGCAGATCTTCAAGCTCAAGGGCAAGTGCCTAACAGCTGAGGCGTATTGCCAGTCCCATCTGTGCTTTTAGTTCTTAGGACTCCATGCAGAGGGTTGTGTATGAGCCCGGGCCTCTCTCATCTCCAGGGTTGCATCAGGCTGCCCCCCGCCTTCAGGCATTCCTTTCCTTCCTGAATATCTGTCTGTTTTTCTGGTATTATCCCGAGCCAGAACCCTTTCTGTTGGGTGACGATGGACACCTTATCCCATACTGAAATTCCTGATGGAATTTTCTGTGGCCTCCACTGATAAGACGTGATTTCTTCAAGTTCAGGGACAGTATCTCCCTTTGTGTCACCTGTGTCTGATCCTGGAGACACCAAATGAAGGGTGATGCAAACGATCTTTCAATTTGGGTCAGTTCCACCCGAATAAACGAATTGCTCACCTCTGTGATCCTCACCGCTGAGATCAGAGCAAAGGTAAATAAACAGCTCCCCCTTCAACGCACCTACTATGAAAGACAGGTTAGTGCTGAGTGTCAGTGCAGATTTTGGGGTTTTACTATAACAGTTGATGATGACATCTCTTCCATGAAGCCCATCTGGTAGCCTCACAATTCAGCCTCCCCTGCCCCATCTTCCCAGGGCTTATTTGCCCATCTGGGCTTTTGCTCCCATCCAGCAACACTCTTCTGCGTTGTCTCACCACAGTTGCAAAAACTGTCTCAAAATCCATAAGGCCCAAGAAATCTTCCTTAAGTGTGTCACTTGTTTAGAAACCCCCACCCATCTATTTCCCAACACAGGCTTAGGCTCATTGTCTCTGAAAATGCCCTCATCCAATCCTACCAGAGAAAAAACTGACCCTAGATTTGTCTCCTCTTCAGTGAGCCTATATACTCTCTAATAGTGATGTTTATGTGTTCTAGCTCTTTGCTACGTTTACAATTCCAGCAGAATGACAGAAGCATCTCAGCAGTAAAGACTCACAGAGCTGAAGTTAATTGATGCGTTTCTTTCCCAGGTACTCTGCTGCCTCCTAGTGTCATGGGGGAGGAAGCTCCCGACTGGGATAGGATCCCTTTGAGTCCTAGCCATTCATGATCCTTGCCCTCTGGATAAATGAACTCTGTCCCAGTGGATTTAAAACCCAGTGCTGCTCCCTAGTCATTTTTGTAATGCTACTGCAGCCAATAGAGAGGCCCTTAGCTTCACAGCCTGGACTTCCCTGATGGGCAATTCAGCTTTATCCTCTGGAAGAGTATCTGTTGGACTTTCCGGGAGGATGATAATATTTTCTTCCCTGCCATAACACTCTTCTCCTTTCCAATACAGCACTGACAAACTTTTAAAGTAATTTTTATGGCCCTGTTGATGTGGAATTCCTCTTTGTATGCTGTAAATATGTTTTATTACCATTGGCTAATAAGGAAGCTGTTTCAGCCTATGGCAGGGCAGAATAGAACTAGGTGGGGCAACTAAACTGAATGCTGGGAAGAAAAAAGGCAGAGTCAGGGGGAAGGAGAAGGATGCTGGAACCTTACTGGTAAACCACGAGTTTTGTGACAAAACATAAAATAATAGAAATGGGTTAATTTAAGATGTAAGAGCTAGCTAGAAATATTCCTGAATCATTGGCCAAGCAGTGTTGTAATTAATATATATTTTGTGTGAGTATTCAGGTCTGGGGAGCCAGGAAATGAACATACAATCTCAGTTTACTAAATGACACCCAAACATTTGACAATATACATCCACATAAAGCCCAAGAAAGCTTTTAAAAAGGGGGGCTTCTAGACCCACAAAAATCAGAGTCAGTTGGCCTTGTTGGTAGCCATGTATTTTCAGATAGGTTCTATTGGATGGAGGCAAGCAGAGGCATAATTCTTTTAAAAGGTTTCCTGACTCAGCATTAGCAGCAAAAATTGTGGCTCTTTTGAGAGAAAGCTTCCTGGTCCAGGCTGGTAGCATGAATGGTTATGGCTCTTTTGGAACATACTGCAAGTTACTTGGTGGTAGCATAGGCCAACTGCTTCTTAGGTTGAAGTGGTGAGCATGACTTACACCCAGTGGTCCCTGAACTGCTTTATGGAATGCTGTATAAATGAGACATGCAGTACCCACAGAAAAGTGACTGCTGAACTTGCCTAAAGAAGGCGAGACAGCCCTTCAGGGATTCTGCTTCATGAAATAGTGTTCCAGATATTCTGCAGGACACAGAAGAAATTGACTGGCAAACTGCCAATATAGGTGGAACTGTCTTTGAAATTTCCTGCTTCATGGAAAAGTCTGCCAGATACTGTGGGCCTAAAGGCTGAAGATAGATGCCCCAATAGTACAGAAGAACTTCTGGTGACTGTCCAGGTAGTTAGATATCTCTGTCAATTCTAAAATTTTAGAAGTTGCTTACAGTGCACTTCTGTTTATTTAGGTAATGTTATATCCTTCTTGGATCTTTGATGGAGTTGAAAAATAGATAGCTAAAATTATAGTTTTCCTTAGTTATGATAAACGAGAAATCAGATATAAAACCTTAAACTCAAAAAGATGTGATCGATGATAGAGTATTTTACTTAATTTGAAAAATGGAACTGGATTAAATATTATAACTATAATTCTTGCTTGATAGCTGTTTTATATATGTAATTTTGTGATGCTAAAGTAAAACCTTCCTTTTTATTTAGAGAACAAAGGGGGCATGATGTGAGATTTCCCTCTGTATGCTCTAAATATGTTTTATTACCATTGGTTAATAAAGAAGCTGCTTTGGCTTATGGCAGGGCAGAATAGAACTAGGTGGGAAAAACTAAACTGAATGCAGAAAGAAAAAAGGCAGAATCAGGGAAATGCCTTGTAGCTTCTGAAGGAGAAGGGTACTGGAACCTTATCAGTAAACCACAAGCTCCATGGTAAAATATAAAATATTAGAAATGGGTTAATTTAAGATGTAAGAGCTAGCTAGAAATATGGGCCAGGCAGTGTGTAATTAATATAGATTCTGTATGATTATTCGTGTCTGAGTGGCCAGGAAACAAACGTGCATTCTCAGTTTGCACTCCGTTTTTGAAAATTTACTCTTGACTCTTAAGATTACAATGCAGCCCACACTAACATTTAATGAGTCTTGAGAAGGTTTTAAACATTGTCTAGACTGAGGGCTGGGAAAATGGCTCAGTCTTAAAAGATTGGCTGCACAAATGAGAGTGCCAGAATTGGGTTCCACAACATCCACATCAGTGCCAGGTGGTAGTGGTGGTCTCCCTACAGTTCCAGCCTCCAGTGGTGAGACAGCCTCAGAGTAAGGAGGCTGAAGAGAGCAGTTGTACAGACAAGCTCTGCATATGACTGAGAGACCCCGCCTCAGTGAGTAAGGTGGAAGAGTGATCAAGGAGGGTTCCTGACATCAACCTCAGACCTCCTCCTCTTGCACACTGACATACACACAATTGCACACACAAATATATGCACACATGCACATGAAAAATTGAAGAAAATTTTCTCTAGATTGTAAATGGACATATGATTTTGCTGAGAGAGAGAGAGAGAATGAGAGAGAGAGAGAGAGAGAGAGTTCTGAAAAGGGCCTGTGCTTGAGAAAGTACAATGGGGTCACTTTAGTGAGACACAAAACATGAGAAAGGAAGGCAGGGGCCTCAAGTTAACCTTGGGAACACCAGACATTAACCTGACTGAACGTACATAGGGATAAATGTTTTCATAGAAACAACACCACTCTGCACACAAGCATAGTGTTCAAAGTCTACTCAGTAGTGCATTTATATCTCTCAGAGTCTCTTCTCAGAGTGTGGCCAGCATAGTTATGCAGCACTAATCACTCAGAGGGTGCCATGAAGACCCGAGGAGATAAATACACAAGGGCAATTATCAGCAGAGTAGAATACATTTCTCTGGAATGTGTGAAGGCAAAGACTTTATGAGAATAACTAGGACGCCAAAGTTTCCACAACAGATTCCTTTTCTTTCTTCTCTGTGTGCATATGTGTGTGACTGTGTGTGTATGTTAGAAGAGTACATGTGTGTCTTTGGAGGACTACAGGTGCATTCCTTGAAGCACTGTCTACCTTGTATTTTCAGTTTTACTTTAATTTTTCAATCCAGTGGGGTGGCACGTGCACACACACACACATGAATGTGAGTACAGGTGCCCAGGTACTCAAGCATGGGTGCTAGAAAAGCAATTCATCTTTTGCACGAGAATCAAGTTCTTTTAAGCAATGAGCCATCTTCCCAGCAAATCCCCCAGCCCTGTTTTGAAACAGAGTTCCTTACTGGCCTGGAACTGGTCATGTAAGATACACTGACTGACCGACCAGTGGGCCCCAGGGGCCCTGCTATCTCTTTCTGTGGTTTTGGAATTATAGGTGTATGTTACCACACCTGGTTACTTTTACATAGGTTCTGCTGCTGGGGCTCATGTTCTTGTGTGGGCAAAGCCAGCATTTCCCTGGCTGTATCACCTCCCAGCTCCTCTCCCAGTCTTTCTGTTGTGCTCCTTAGCAACACTTTCTGATCACAGAATTTCATCTCTTAGAGGGAAGCGATGATCTTTAATATTCTTCCACAAATTAGCACAGTGCCTGGGACTTAGGTGTTTAATAATGTTCATTGAATGGATAAAAGGCCTACAGCCTGGGACGCTGAGAAGTTTTGACTTTTCATTTATTATACATCTTTTCAATTCCCAGCCTGTAGCGTTAATATTTCAGATCTGGAGACTAATGACCTATATCAGCACTCCCATAAAGCATATGAAATCTTCGCTGTTTATCATCCTCCCTTTGATATTTTTTCTTCAATAGTTTTCTCCTCTCAGACGGATCCACCGCTCCTAATCAAAGTTCCTAGCTGTTGCTCTCATGGCACACAACATTCTTTAATTCCACTTGTCTTACCTGTAGCCACATCAAGACACCTATTTTTACCAGGCTGCCAGGCGACTTCACAGTTGGAGCTACCAAGCACCACAGTTCATTTCTGTAACGGCACCCTCCATAGCTGTCTGCCTCGAGTTCCCCTCCTCTGTGTCTCTTGCCAGGCTCAGGCAGCTTCTCCCACGATTCCTCCCAGATCAGCTGTTCATTTTCCCCCTGCTGTTGCCACCGATAATTTCCAGGTTAAATCTTATAAGTTGAAATTGAATCCCCAGCTGGAGATGAAAGACGGTGCCTTGGAGGAGTCATAGCTGCAGTCTGCTGCTCGGTGGGTAGAAGAGCGGAGGACGGCTGATTGTGGTGGTTAGGAATGGCCATGCTGTCCATCTAAGGGAGCCTAGGGTGCAGATTACGTTCTCCTGGGGAGAACAATATTCGCACCCTTTTACCCATGGCCTGTGTAAGGGAGATTTGAGCCAGGTGAGGACTTTTTTCTTCGAGCAGTTTTCTGCCGTTTGTGTGAAATAAATTGGATAAAGTGATAATATGGGCTGGGCAGCAAGTGATTTATAAATGATTGGCCTGCCTTCTTAGGAGTTCAGCTATCTCAAATACAAAAAATATCCCCTCCGTGCACACAAGAATAGAACCATTTGACTTCTAAGATTTAAACAAGCAGAAGTAGAAAGAGTTCAGATGTTAGGTTTTCTTCTCTGAAGACATATTTCACAATCCCATGGTTCCAAATGGAACACCTGTGATTTATTGATTATCATTTATTAACTAATACGATTGGTATTTTGGGGGTAACTACAACTTTCAAAAACTGGGAATATCAGTTCAATAGGAAACACATGACCCCATTTTTGGGATGAGGAGATGGCTCAGTGAGTAACATGCTTGTCATACAAGCACAAGGACCTGTGTTCAGATCCCCAGTACCCACATCCAAAGCCAGGTGTGGTTGCTGCCTCTGTAATCCAATTTCTGGGGAGACAGCCATAAATTGATTACTGGAGGCTACTCCCCAGCCAGTTTAGCTGAATCAGTGAGCTCCAGATTCTGTAAGAGAACCTGTTTTGATATATAAAGTGATTAGGGATTAGATAAAGCCTCAGTGTTTAAGACCCCATACTTCTTTTGCCGAGGACTCAAATTTGGTTCCCGGCACCTATTTCAGATGGATAACAACCACCTGTAACTTGAGCTCTGCGGGAATCCGACACCCTTTTCTGGCCTCCAAGGGCACCTGCACTTATATGCATATACCCTCCTAGACATATATAGACACACAGTAAGAGCAGGATAAACCTTACAAAAAAGAAAAACCAAGGTGGCACTGAGTGAGTGATAGAGGAAGATTTCCAGTGTTAAGCTCTAGACTTCTTGTGCACTCACGGGTGAATATACCTGTATTAACTCTCTCTCTCTCTCTCTCTCTCTCTCTCTCTCTCTCTCTCTCTCTCTCCCTCTCTCTCTCTCTCTCTCTCTCTCTCTCTCTCACACACACACACACACACACACACACACACAGCCCCATGTCATTTACTATTTAATCGATAAGGCTAACATCATCGGCACAACAGCTTCTACATAGTGAATGCCGTCTAAGAAAAACTTCCAGGTGCCTTCTCTTACAGACTTCATGCTATCAAATAAGAAGGTCCAGTCCTCAAAATACCTGCTATTTTGTCATCCTGAGGTTGTTGTAGTGGAACAGGGTATCATGCCCCCTGTGCTATTCCTGAACACATTATGTGGCCAAGGAAAACCTTGAACTTCTGATCCTTCTGTCTCTACTTTTCAAGGGCTATGATAATGGATACCTTCACATCTAATTGTACCCATTATTGGGAATGGAATCGAAGACTCTGGGCATGCCAGACAAGCACTCTAGCAGCTATGCTGCCTCTGCTGCTCCCCTTCCATTGTTCTGTAGTGGCCCCTCTACTGACTTTGACTTTTCAACGTTTTCAAATGTACATTAAATAGAGAGCCAATTTTTGACCCTTAGCTATTGAGGCATTCAGCTTAATTTACTTTTCAGATTTAACCATTTGTTATCATTTTCAGCTGAAAACAGTACAAATAAAAGGACCATAAGAGGTAACTACTAGAAAAAGGTTATGGAGTCAGGGGGCACAGTTAAGTCTATGACTGCTACAAATGCTTGTGAAGGACAAAATGTGAAAAACTTGAACATTAGGAGAGAGAACACCAAGGAAGGCAAAAAGTTCTAAGATTGTAAATAAAGATCATTTACCATGTTGCTTAGGATTGGTCCATGGAAACAGATGAAGGCCTTCAACAACCTATGTCACCAAGGATGCAGTGGATGGTTGACAAAGTTTTCTTTCCTTCTCGTCCCACATCCATTCAGTCCCAAAGAAACATACAGAGGTCTACATTAATTATAAACTGGTTGGGCTATTAGCTCAGGCTTCTAATTAACTCTTACAACCTATATTAACCCATAATTCTTGTCTGTGTTAGCCATGTGGTTTGGTACCTTTTATCAGCGAGACATTCTCATCTTGCTTCCTCTGTGTCTGAATGACAACTGCAGACTGACTCTTTCCTCTTCCCAGAAGTCTCCTGTTCCTGCTGCCCCACCTCTACTTTCTGCCTGGTCTCCCCACCTATACTTCCTGCTTGGCTACTGGCCAATTAGTATTTTATTAAAACAATACAAGTGACAGGGTACAAGAACATTGTTCCACAGCAGTGGATACTGTGCGACTCCACACTCCATCATTATACTGGTCAGTGGGTGTTGTCCCGTATGTATGGTTTACACCCGGCATATAGAAGCAGTGCATTTCTGTATCCAGACATAGTATGAATGTGTCAGCTACCCTTGGCAGTGTCAAGGCATCAAGTCTGACCAGGCTAAAAGTACTGACCAAGCAGATAGAATGTGCCAAGTGTTCTCAGCAGTATGGACTCAGCAATGCATAAGAACAGTAAAAATTCATGGTTTCAGGAAGTTGAAATCCTAATGGAAGAAGCAAGATGTCAATAGGTATGTAAATTAAAGGATATCTAACAGAAAATTGAAGATACAAGTTAGACCTTGAAAGAAATATAGGTGAGGAATAACCATAGGGCAACTGTGATGCTTTTACCAGTATATAGTTGGGGAAAGTGTCTCTAAGGAATGGGACTTTTTATTTCATTCAGCACAGATTATTGAGTGCCTTTCATGTTTCAAATCTTTATAGGATGAAAGGGTTCATTCATTGATCTCACACTCAGGGAGATTGTTAGCAATTATTTATATATATATATTCTGATATATATGTGTGTATTTAATTGTTCTTATAATTGACATACAGACACACTTTATTATTCTTAGTTGTGTTATGGAGTATGCAGCATAAATGAATATAATTGTACTTTGAACAATGAGAGGGCAGAATATAAAGATCTGGTAGTACATATTGAAGAAGAAGTCTACTGGTCCAGTGAAAATATGGGGAACTGTTAAGGAGGAAGTAGTGAGATCTGATTGAAGACTGAAGGCACTCTCAGAAAGCAGGAAGAACGTTGATTTAGGGACAGGAAGGGCAGTAAGAACCTTTAAGGGATGTGTTGTAGAGGTCTAGGAGAGGGATGGTCGAGGCTTGCTTGAGCCAACATTTCAGCAGTAGAAATGATACACTGTATCAGATATATCATTGAATCTGATATACCAAAGATGATAGACATCAGAAGTGACAGATAGATTTAGTCGTAAGGGCTTTACAATCTAGAATCATCTGGGAAGAGAATTTCAGTAAGGAAATTCAGTAAGTAGTTCAGATTGGCAGCTGGGCACCTGTGAGGGGATTGTATTAGTTGCTTAACTGATGTGAGAAAACCCAGACAGAAAGTGGGCAGCAGAATTCTCTGGTTCTAAATACCGTGCTGTATAAGTAGAGGGAACTAAATAAGCATCAGACATTCGAGCATGCATTCTCTCTCTGCTATTTCCGATGGGTGTGATGGGAACAGATCTCTCTAGCTCCTGCCACTGCAACTTCCCCACTGTGATGAACTATAGCCTGGAATTGTGGGTTAAAATAAATCCTTTATTCTCTAAGTTGCTTTTCCATCAGGGCATTTTATTAAAACAATCGAATTAAGCTAAACGTTCAAATATATTATAGAAAATAGATAGGACTTTTGAAAAAAAGATAAAGGAATGGATAGATTCAATGAAGCTTTCTGCATTGTTACTACCACTTCTGAGTTTACTAGGCACATAACGTGAGAAGGAAAGACATGGTCTATGTTTGGTATGAAGGTTGGGTGGCTGTTTCCTAGTACTTAATAAAGAGGAATGTTTATGAGTAGAGAGGAGAGAATTTGTTGGGAACATATAAATAAATAGATCTGTGTTTACTTCTTATTGTTTGATGGCATGCATGGTGCAGCTGAGGGAATATCTATACAACAAGAGGTCAGAGATTTTCGGATAAGTTGGTATTTGGAAGGTATCAGTATCTGGAATTTAAAGTCAGAGCAAGATAAAGCAGCCAAAAGAAAAGAAGCTATGTGGTGTGAAGACTGGAGTCTTTCAAGACCTTGAGTTCTGGGAGTTGGTGGAATGTCAGTAAGGCAGCATGGAGCGAAGGCGGAAGGAAGTTGAATAAATGTGGTAAGCGAACCTGAGTCTCTGTGAAGTCATGCCCAAAATGTAGGTAATGGCAAACTCAGCATTCTGCAAGAGTAAGATTACAATGGAATAGCTTTGATGGATAACAGTGAACATAAATGAGTGTCACCTGATTGTATGGACAATATTTGCTTTTACATTTTTAAAAGAATTTTGCTGAAAAGTAGAGAATTGACTGTTCCATGACTCTAAGTTAAACTTGGCTCAGAGATAAAGTAAGGTTCTGGGAAGAAACGGTACAGACACTGGCTTTGCCTCTCTCTGTCCGGCTCTCTCCCAGGCTGTTTCACAACAAACTTTGTTTTGTCAAAGAGCACAAGTGTTGTTTCATAACGCTGGTCTGCTGCAGCTTCGTTGGCTTGTCTCCTCACAGATGTGGGTAGACATCTGCTTTTTGGATAGCTCCAGATGCCTTGATCCCTGAGTGTAGCCCTACAAACCTGCCAGAGACAAAACATCTCATGGAGCCTCCTAATGGGGACTGAGGACGTGGGAGGAATGAGTGGGAAAGGAAAGTAGTGATTTCTTTTCATGTAAATTACCTGTTCTTCTTGTGAGCTACTTGGCCTTCTTTTCTGAGATGAAAGCAAACATTTTTCATTACACATAGGACACTCAAAAGAGAAGAAATTATTCCACCTGAGTCTATTTCAGTGAGCCCGTGAACGTACAGGGCTTGCTTTGTAGGACTATGTGTGACACAAAGGCATTTTCATTGCCAAAGTTCTCACCCCAGCATGGGTGATTTGTCATAGAAGCTGTGTCTCTCAGTCTCTACATGACTTGCAGGCAGCTCAGCCAATTGGAGACACCCCACCTCCAAGCAATTGTTCAGTGCTAGTATAAATTTGTTAAGGTATGTAGAAAAACAGTAATGATTTCTGTACATTTCAGAAGTAGCCCAAGACTTCAGAGTCTTTGTTACTTCCTGAGTCTTGTAAGTTTCATTAAATTAATGTGCTGGTTAGTTTCATGTCAACTTGACACAAACTGAATCATTTGGGAAGAGGGAACCTCTATAGAGAAAATGCACAGACCAGACTGTTCTTTGGTCAAGGCTGTGGTATGCATTCTTACTTATGGAGAGAGGAAGAACCAGATCACTGTGGATGGTGCGACTTCTGGGTAAGTAGTAACAGGGTGTATAAGGCAAGAGGCTGGATAAGGCATTAGGCATATTTCCTTCATGGTCTCTACTGCAGTTCTTGCTTTTAGATTTCTGCTTTGAGTTTCTGCCCTGTTCAACCTCCTGCACTGACTTTTCTCGGGGATGGGGTTTGATGTGGGACTGTAATTTAAATGGCCCCTCCTAAGTTACTTTTGATCATGGTGTTTTATCGCAGCAACAGAAACCCTAACTAAGACATTTCCTGAGCCTAAACCAGTCTCCCTCTTGGAAAGAATGTTTTAGTTCTCAGGAAATAACTGCAAACAAGGAAGAGTCTGGTTCTGACCGATTATTAGCCGTTGATGCTCATAGCATATAAGCACATGCTATTTGCCTTAGAGCTGGAAAATGGGTCCAGGTCATTTGTGAGTAGCAAGTGATCAATTACAAGAAGAATTGCTTTCCCATATTTAAGCACACGGTGAAGGACCAGCACCTGCACAAGATACCCCAAGACCAAGTTCTCAGCACAAAGCAGATTTATTTGCCCTAGAGGAACAAAGGAGGAGGAATAAGAGACAAAGACAGCAGATAGAGGACAAGGGAGAAGAAAAAAGGAACAAGGGACAGGAATAAGGGATGTTTGTCCCAGAGGGACAAAGGACTGCCTCTAGAGAGAGGGGAAACCGATGTGGCCCATGGGTAAATGACAATTTATAAAGGTAAAAGAGGAAATCCCATGTTAAAATGAGGTATTTAATTTTGATTGGACAGGTTAATTAGGTAAGTCAAAAGGGCACTATTGATTGATGAACTTTAATATTTTGATACCTGAACCCTGGTGATCAACCTCAGTAGGAGGACATGGTTAAATAAGAAAATAGACTTTGGTGACTAGCTTTAGAAATATAATCTAATTACTTTTAGCAAGGCGGAGGGGATGGGGGAAAAGGGCAAAGCCTGCCAGAGCCATGTTTGCTATGCTTGGCCTACCACACTTCACACTGGCCATACTTTGTCACTGGAAAATCAGAAGGAGATTATTTGGAACAACACAATGAAGAAGGGCCTGATAGATACAGGCCTCACCAAGACCACTACCATGAGAGGCTCTTGATCTATAAACTTTCCCTGGAGTTGTTCAGACAAGATGAGCTTTGGTCTTCATTGCAGAGTTGTGAATTCCAAATATCCATTTTTCTCAATCTGTCCATTCCTTAACTCCAAATATTATCTCTAAGTGTATCTTTTTTTAAACAATGTCTCCTGTATTATATAGTAACATAAAACACTGAGAGTGTGGCTTGGGCTGAGAATTTTGTTTACTGCCTGGTGCTCAGGAGACACTCACTAGTAATAAGCACTTCCTTGCTCTGTGTTGACTTCTAATGGGGACAGACACAGTGAAAACAGGAGAATCTGGAGCCCTGGGCTTCCTTGTTCCATGTTGTGATTGTTTTAGAGGCCTTTGGAAATCCTTAGAGTCAGCATTTGATGGACATAAAATTAAAACTGATCAAAAGTAGTTATAAAACTACTTCCATTTCATTCCACCACACGGATAATATTTCCGACACAAATGTGTCACTTTCCCTGGACATCAGGGCCTTTGAACTTTCTGTTCCCGCATCTCAAATATTCCTCTTGGAGGCCTGCATGGAAATGACATATTTCTGAAATCAATTTAAATATGACACTTAAAAAGACATATTCAGACTGGAGAGATGTCTCAGTTTCCTGATCTTGCAGAGTAAGCAAGTCAGTTGTCAACTCTAGGGGTACATGGCTCACAACCACAAGGGATCTGACACCATCTTTTGGACTCCACTGCTATCTGTCCTCATATATACACATACACACATATAGACGTAGGATTTTAAAAATTAAATAAATTCTAGAAAAGAGAGACAATCCTTGAAAAAGTTAGTTTATGGCATTTCCACCATGCTGCTTTAATTCCTTTATGACATTTAATTCAGCATCTTTATTTCCTTGCTCTTTGTGTATCCCTCCATTCTGACTACAGTCTTTCAACCACATATTTTTATTTTCCTACTGTATGTCAAGTGTTTCCACAGTAAGGAACATATGAATGTCCTGAATAAATTCTGATTAAGGAAAGTGATACATAAGATCACCATAGAGAATATGTTTGAGATCATTATGTATGTATGTATTTATTTATTTATTTATTTATTTATTTGAGACAGAGTTTCTCTGTATGATCCTGGCTGTTCTGGAGTTTGCCCTGTAGACCAAGTTGGCCTAGGACTCAGAGTATGCTTGTCTCTGCCTCCCAAGTGCTGGGATTGAAGGTGTGTGCCAACGCTGCCTAGCTTAGACCGTTTGCCTTCATCCTGTGTTGTAAAGATACCGGATGCTTTTCTTATTCCTCCTTTATCTCTCATTGCAGTTGCTGACACATAATATAGGCAAAATAAGTAGCTGTGAGATGAGTGAATGAGTAATGTCCATTCATATTTCATGAGTCATGTTGTCTGAGGTTTCCGTTCTGCCCAGTTCCTGCAGTCGTTAAGTCCCAAAGAAATCACACAGAGGTCTACATTAGTTATAAACTGATCGGCCTAGTAGCTCAGACTTCTTATTAACTCTTATAACTTACCTTAGCCCATTATTCTTATCTATGTTAGCCATGTGGCTCAGTACCTTATTTGGCGAGGCAGTCACATCTTGGTTCTTCTGTGGCAGGGTCACGACTGCTGAATGGGACTTCCTTCTTCCCAGAATTCTTCTGTTCTCATTGTCCCACCTCTATTTCCTGTTTGGTTGTCCTGCCTATACTTCCTTCCTGGCTACTGGCCAATTGACATTTTATTAAAATACAATTGACAGGGTACAAAGCATTGTCCCACAGCAGTGCCAGGATAGCCAGGTATACATGTCTGTGTCTACAACTTCTCATTTTCCAAATGTACACATTAACTTAGTATGGTTTGAAAAATAATGTTCCTTACACATAGATGGTTTTTCCTTAAGCCTTGGAATATCTCTCTCTCTCTCTTTCTCTCTCTCTCTCTCTCTCTCTCTCTCTCTCTGTGTGTGTGTGTGTGTGTGTGTGTGTGTGTGTGTGTGTGTGTGCAAATTTCCTCTGAGATAAAACTTCCCATCTTGGACAAAAGATATTAAGGATACTCTTAAGGGAAGTGAAACATTGCACTCTACAGTGACATTCCTTTAAACAGTAAACATCTCAAAAGCTTCAGGAAGTGTTTGAAGCTCACCAGATTAACTAGGTTCATTGCCCCTGAAGCATCTATAAACTGAAGAAGTGCTTGAGAGATGCTTATACTCTCAAACCAGCAGAGATACCAGAAAGAAGCCCAGATCAACTGAGGCACCTGGAAAGGACACTCTCCTGTCTGTTGAGCTGCCTGCAGATTGTGCAGTGTGCTTGGGGTTCCCAACTTTCTAAGCTGTTATCCATTCTGGGGTGGGCTTTGGCGATGAGGCTATCTTTGAGTAATTTCTTCTCATATGAGTAACCTGTCACCTGTATGACTACAAGTGACCCTAAATAAATCCACTGGTTTACCACATTGGGCTTTGGTGGTATCTTTGGTCAGTGGTCAGTTCCCTAAGTGGAATTAGTAGATGCTTGCTCACATCTCCTCAAGAATGGTGACACTCAGTAGTATGTTACTTTGCATAGCTAATGTAAGTTTGAAGATGCAGGTAAATGGACAGTCCTGAGATAAGAAGATGATCCTGGATAAAACATCTAGGTGTAGTGTGAGCAGAGAGTCTTTATATAAGACCGCCAGGGCCTGAGCAGGCCATGCAATGGCAGAAGCAGAGATCAGGGCCAGGAGATGTGGAAGAATTGGTAGAGTGTCTGCCTAGCATGCACAAGGCCTCAGGCCTGATTCATAGCACATCACAAACTAGACATGGTGGCTTCTGCTTATAACCTTGAGATGAAGGCAGGAGAATATGTGTTCAAGGTTATATTTGGATACATAGCAAGTTCAAGGGAATCCTGGAATATGTGAGATTCTGTATAGGAAGAGGAATAGAAAGGAAAAGGGGAGAAAGAAGAAAAGGAAAGAAGAGATCAGAAATGGTGTGAGTTCTGATTAAGAGCCACAAGTCCAGGTATGTGAGCAGCACCGAGACACTGAAAGATACCAGTGAATAGATTGTCCTCTGTAGATTCCCAGATGAATACAATCCTTTCCAGACTGGGAACTGGGCTATTGTGTACTTTGAATGTTCATAACTGTAAGGTAGTATGTCTGTGATAACTAGTCACAGTAGCCTCAGGAAGTAGGTGGACATTGCTTAGTACACTACAGTCCACCTACTCTAATCACATTTCTATCTCTATTTCATATAAACAGCTTCTGAATTGACCCAAGAGGGGTCTCCAGAAAGGAAATTTTGAGTGATCTTGAATGTGTGATGGTTCCATCAACCTTGGGATTGTGAGGAGGTCCACAGGGGTTGTCAATCACCCTAAGAAATTTGGTGTTTGCAGATGATGCTAGACAATGCCAAAGAGAGACATTTCTGCTCTCCCAACTGGGTGCAGAAAAAAATTTATTCTTAGAAAAATCACAGACATTATCAGAGACAATCAGAGAAGAGAGAGAGAGAGTTATTACTCCATTCTTTTTGCTTCATTTTTCCCTTTCAGCCTCTCCAAGCCTTCTATTCCATGGTGGGAACACTGAAGAATTTTTTCTTCAGGCTTCTCTTTAATGACGACTTTAATTGAGTTTGTAATCAAGATTTTGTTTCAGGATATATTTGAGCTCTGATAACTTTAGAATCCTCTGGAATTGACCTACAAAGTTTTTTGACCCATACTACGGGTGATCCATGGGCTACAATTGTGAGGTCTGTGAGGGAGGAGGAGTCTAGCGGGCAATTAGAAAGGGATAAGCACTTACAGATACAATTCTTCACGTGCACGCAAGTGTTCTTACCGTTATGGAAATAACGAACTACCTAAATAGCTCGACAAACAAGATGGCTCCCAAGGCTACATGATTCATCAAAGACTAACTAGTTAGTGCGGGAGAATTATCTGTATTCTGTCAATCATGTTTTAAATAAACACTGATTGGCCAGGCAGGAGGTGTAGGCGGGAAAACCAGATAGGAAGTGGAAATTATGCAAGGAGAGCAGGAGAATTCTGGGGAGGAGTAAGTTGACTCCTCCCATTCCTGCCCAGACCACCAAAGCAGCAGGATGTGAGCTGCCCCACTGAAAAGGGTACTGAGCCACATGGCTAACATAGATCAGAAAAATGGGTTAATCAAGATGTGAGAGTTAGCCAGTAAGAAACCTGACCTAATGGGCCAATCAGCATTATAACTTATAGAAATCTCTGGGTGGTTGATTTTCTCTGGGGCTTGCCACCTGTGGGGTACTGGGCGGGGACAGAAACCCCCAACAAACAGGACCCCTCATGTTACAACTAGTACAGGATATATCTGACTCAATATTGCTCTCCTTAGCAAGACTGAGGGTAGAAAGTCAACAGAAAAGGAAGCTAACAAAGATGTATGAGGCTGGTGAAATGGCAGCTGAGGTCCCAAGTTTGATCCCCAGCTCTCTCATCAAAATAAAACGAAACAACAACAGGAATGGCAGCACATTCTTGTAATTACAGCACCAGAACAATAGAGGCAAGAGTATCACTGGGATTTGCTGGCTGCCAGCAGTGCTGAATCACGTGAGCCCCAGGTTCTGTGAGAAACCCCATCTCAAAAAAGAAAATGGAGAGCGATTGGGGCAAATACAAGGTGTAAATATCTGACCTCCACATGCCTCTGTGTGTGTGTGTGTGTGTGTACATGTGCACAACAAAAAAAATCACAGGCACACACACACACACACACACACACACACACACAGGTTTAGAGGGAGACACTGTAGATGCCAGGGTCTCGTGTCAAGCCTTTGCAGGCAGAAATACTAGACATACACATTCCATAAACACAGCCTTTTTGGTTGTGGTCCAATGTGGTGCTGGAGTGGAGCTTTGATGGGCAGAAAGACTCCTTGACATGAGGGTGTGAACTTTCCGTTCTCAACATCTTTTCCTGTTCACTTTCCCATGGGAAACTCAGTGCTCAGATCACTAAGCAATATACAGAATATTATCTTCACTGTGTTACAAAAATAAGCTAATTGTAAGGTGAAAGAAGTCTTCCAAGGCTCAAGAAGAAAAATAGTGTATGTGATTGTGTGCTAATGCTGCTTCTTCTGTGGACCCACAATTTTGGGTCCAGTGTAGGAATACATGGCTAATTTACCTTACTGTAGACTTTTGGTGAGAAACTCATTCTATTTTAATTCCCTCATTTGACTGGAAAGATCTGCCTCTTTAATTCCATTCAAGTTCCGTCCCAGTCCCATTTTAACCCCTAGTAGGCAGCTGTCAGATATCTTGGCTCTCTTTCTATCTTTGTGGCATTGGAACAATGAGATGGATGGGGCTTTGATTACTCTTCAGCATAAGAGGTATGGATACTCTCAGTTCATCGTAGTTTATAGAAGTTCTTTTTATCCTAAATAAAATACACATCACATGTTTACACATGAGAGTGGGTGGGTAGAGAGAATACTTTGGCCTTTTCCACTGACATTTTGGACTCCAATCTATCTATAGAGGTTTGAGTTTGCCTTTCTGCTTGATCTCTGCTGGAAGGTTGTATGTGATTTCCTTTGCCTCTAGAGAAAATATTCATGCAATCCTTTAGCTTTTTTGCATCACTCATGAGAATCTGTCTAAAATAGAAGGAAAGAACTCCCAAGTCTATTTTTGAGAAGACATGAATATTCTTCTTACCCAAATGCATTTTTAGTGAAAATCCACCAGCTGGGGGGATGTGGGGACTGTGTCTGTGTTTATAAGATACCTGAAATGTACCTGTTAGAAATAGCCTCTGTCTTTAAGCATTTTGGAAACTTTAGGAACAGCATCGAGCTATGACTTTTTGAGAATGGATTTAAATGTAGTTCATCACATATGCACTATAGACAGAGCCATATGAGTTGCCTAATTAAGGAGAAAAATCCTTTATCTTAGCAGTTGAGTAAACTCGGCCAACAGAATATAAAGATGTAGCTTGAAGGCAATGCCAAGCTAAACTGAAGACCTTGCCTTATTGCCCGGTGAAAATCTGCAATGAGTGTACTTGGAAACTTGACAGTGACTAGAGTTCATTTTCAGCATGAAGGGTGTGGTTTTGAGAATGGAATGTGGGTAGAGTCCGAGAAATGGCTCAGTAGACAGGAATTTTAGCTACACAAGCAAGAAAACTTGAGTTCTAAACTGTAGCATTCACATAAAATATGAGTATAGCTATGTATGCAAGTTATCCCAATGTTTTTATTACAGCTTGCTGCCTGTCGGCCTAGCTCTAGGTTTAGTGAGAGATCACATCTCAAGAGAGTAAGGTAGCGAGTAGTAGAGCAGGAAATCTTAAGTCCTCTTCTGGCCTCCATGTACAAAAGGCATACATATCTACACATACATGTGTGCATATATTGTACACACACACACACACACACACACACACACACACACAAATGCCCTGAATGTACACACCCCACCTTAAAAGTAAAATTTAAAAAACGAATGAACTGACAGAAAGTTGGGGGACAGTGTTGGAGGAATTCAGAGAACATATGAATATAGTCATCTTTCATTCTGAGATTCCTCTTTGTCTGAAAAGAGAAGGCCCTAAATCTCCACGCTCTCACAAAGAACATTTACCGTCATTTGAATGTGCCCCTCTGTTTCCAGTCAACTCGAAAAACATTTTCCTTCCTCCACTCTGCTTCTGTAAATATTTATATTCCAATCATCTCACGTCCACTAGACTCCATCACTTGTGTGTTTCAATTATTTAAAATCAGTACTGCATCTCCTGGGCAGCTAATGAAGTCTCGATAGATATACATTATTGAAGCAGATTGTTATTTATTCTGCTAATAAATCAAGCCCGTTGGAGGGAGAAGATGCAATTCAAGCAGAAGGAATGAGGAATAATGACGGCATAGATCATTTCTGAATCACTCTCGCCCATTTTACAGCCTGCAAAATACACTGGGTTCCATAAAAGTGACAAATGACACAACATTGTAATAAATAGCCTCTGTTCGTGCATTGTGAATTGGGGCTCAGATTCATACGGAAGCGCTCTGCCAACGGGAGAGATGATGGAATAAGCATTGAAATCATACTCTGTAAAAAGGAATCATATATTTTCCACTTATCTTGATTTATTATATGACATCATGTGCTTAAGTTTATGTAACCTTTCTGAAATAAGTTGACTTAATAAGAAGGAAAATTTGTCAGAAAAGAAAATTTCATAGTATGAAATTATTTATTTCCTGGATGTATTCCTATAATACTTTTAAATGCTTCAGAGATACTTAAACATATTAGTTTTTTATTTCAGTTGAATTCCCAGAAACATACAGTAATACACACTGGCATTATATGTTTCTTTAAAGGAAAATTTCTTTTTAATTTACTTTTATTTTTATAATCTTTTTTAAACTTTGTGTTACTTCCTTTGTTATCTTTTATTAAATTAATTAATTTTTCCAGCTCTATTACATTTTACCTTCCCCCACTCTTCTTCTCCCAGTCTCTCTCCCAACCTCTGCTTTTCCCTCCACTCTATCTCCATTCTCCCTCTTTTGTCTTGAGAAAAGTGATGACCAACTTTGAGTATAAGTCAGTCGTGGCATATCACATAGCAGCAAGACTAGGCACCTTCTCTCCTCTTAAGACTGGACAGGCAACCCAGGAGGAGGGAAGAGTCCCCAAAGAAGATAACAGAGTTTATGAGAGCCCTGCTCCCACTGTTAGGAGTCCCATAAGAAGACAAAGCAACACAACTGTAACATGTGCAGAGGGCCTAGGTGAGTCCCTTGCAAATTCTCTGGTTGGCAGTTCAGTCTCTGTGATCCCCCAGGAGCCCAGGTTAGATGATTCTGTAGGTTTTCTTGTGGGGTCCCTGTACTTTCTGGTTCCCATAATCCTCCCTCCTCTTCTTCCAGAGGATTCTCCAAGTCTTGACTAATGTTTGGCTGTGGGTCTCTGCATCTGTTTCCATCAGTTGCTGAGTGAAGTCTCTCTTATGACACTGGGTTAGGCATCAGTCTATGAGTATAGCAGCGTATTCTTAGGAATCATCAGATTGACAATTTTTTTTATTATTTTCAGTTTTTATTATTAATAAGTCTTGTTCTATGCTAGGACTCTGGGCTGTGCAACTACTGGGTATTGGCTCTGCTGGCAGTATCATTGGTGAGCTCCCTCTCATGGTATGGGTCTCAAGCTGGACCAGTCACTGGTTGGCTCCTCCCATAATTTTTGCACCACCTTTACTTCAGCAGATCTTGTAAGACAGACAAATTGTAGGTCAAAAGTTAGGTGGTTGGGTTAGGATCCCAATTCCTTCAGTGGAAGTCATGCCAGGTTACAGGAGATGGGTAGTTCAGGCTCCTTATCCCCAATTGCTTGAAATCTTAACTAGGGTCACCCTCATAGATTCCTGGCAGTTTGCTTTGTTTTAGGTTTCTAGATAACCCCAGAGATGCCCCTGATTCCAGGTGTTCCTCTCAATAGTCTCTCCCTCAATTCTCCCTGACCTGATCCCTCCTTTTCCTATGCTCACCACCATCCAAACACCTCTCCCAATACACCGGTGATGTGCATCATATTTCCCTCATTTCCCTTTCAATATGACAGTTTCTCAGAAAATTGAGAATTAACCTAACTCAAGACAGTCATATGCCCAAAGGACACTCTAACATATCATAAAGACACTTGTTTAACTATGTTCGTAGCACTTTTATTTATAATAACCAGAAACTGGAAACTACCTAGATGTCCATCTGCTGAAGAATGGATAAAGAAAATATGATACATTTTCAAAATGGAGTATTTTTCAGCTGTTAAAAGTGATGACTTCATGAAATTTTAAAATTCTTCCTTTTTAGCTTTGATGTACATGGATGTATAGAGACATGCACCTGTGCATGCTATATAGAGGTCAGAGTTGAACTGAAGAGGTCACTATGCACTGCTCTCCATCTAGTCCTTTAAGACAGCGTGTCTGAACGGACCAAAAGCTTCGCTGATTTTGCAAGCCTGAATGGTTGAAAAGCTCATGATATTGTTCTGTCTCCAGCCCCAATGTTGGGGTAATATGCATGCGAAGCCATGTCTGTGGGTCCTGTTGTAGAATGAAGTTCACTGATCTAAAGAGCTGCTACCTGCGTTAGATCTGCTTGGTGCCAAAGTCCAGACTCTTGTGGGGGTTGTTGCCTGTTGAAATTATTTCCTAGAAGGAGGTGTAGGGACATGTCATTAGACCCTCATCTGTCTTCCCAGTCGCTCCTCCCAGCTGTGTGTATAAAAATCTGCTCTAACTGCACATGGCTTTGGGGATCTGTGTCTCTGGGTCTATTAAAGTGTTAGAGTATACATGCTGCTGTTGGTGGAGTTAATTGAACAGGGAAGTCATCTATTTGGCTTTGGAGAAGACATATTCATGTGTGGCTGCTTTGGGGTCCATGCTCTGTCAGTAAGTTCATTAGAAGCGTTGTTTTCCTCAGAATGGTGGGATTGTAGTTTGGTTTGTCACTGGGTTCTAATGAGTCAGTGGTAGTGGTGATGGTGGGGTTAGATGCTCTTTACATCTCTCTACAGAAAGAATTCTAACAACAGGTGCTTCAGGTTTGCACTCGGACCTCCATACTTCCACAACGAGCACTCCTATACACTTACACACTGAGATATCTCTCCAGCTTCAACTGAAGGGATTATTGAACAAACTCTGTATCATAGTTAATATTACGGCTTCTTATTCATTTTTTACTTATGTATTAAGAGAACAAAACCTTTCAACTGAGTTTTAAATATAAATTAATTTTGTATCTCAACTTTGAAGAGTGGCTTTAGGTGTCTAAAATGCAGACACAGTGAATGAGTATGCTTAGGATTGGTTCCTGGAATTCAACTAAAAAAATTAATCACCTATTTATCATTAGGAAATATGGATGAATAATCAATATGAATCATATTATACTGAGCTCTACTATTTGGCCCTCATTGTCTCAATATAACTACAAGATGATTAAGCAGATAAGTGGTTTCAAGTCTGACCTTATTGCTTCTTAAGTAGAGTTTGTGATTTTTCTTCAACTTACGGTATTGGCTCCATTTTACTTTTTGAATATTGGTTTAGGGCACTTTTAATTCATTTTTATTTAGTCTTTTTTCTGTTTAGTGTATGTGTGTGTGTGTGTGTGTGTGGACATGCATTCATGCATGTGCACTTGTGCATTTTTGTGCGATTGTGTGAAGCACTTGGTACAACATGTATGTGGAGGCCAGAGGAATGAAAGAAAAATCTCAGATCTTTGGCCTGCAGGCATGTATGCCAGGCTAGCTGGCCCATGACCTTCTAGACACTCTCATGTCTCCTATTCCAATTTCTCGATAGGAGCACTGGAATTTCAGATTCTTTTTACGTGTCCCACGTTTTGTGGGTTCTCAGCATCAATGGACTCAGGTCCACTGGCTTGCATTTACTGAGCCACCACCCCACTTCGGTGACATGCTTTACACGAACAGAATTCCAACAAGCAAATATATACAATAGTGTCTACATGAAACTCAACAGAACAAAGAAAGGATGAGACATGCCTCCACTATCAGCTGTCTCTGTGCCTATCTGATACTCTCTACCTCCTACCTGCCTACCGCTGACTTGCTTTATTTTGGAAGCCTTACTCTGTACATCTGCTAACTGATAAACTAGAACTCTTGGCTGACACAGAGATGGCATACAATGGAGACCCAAGGACCAAAAAATATTAGCTCTGCCCATGATTCCCAATCACTGACATTTTCACACTCCCATTTTTATAAATAAATATATATTCAGTGTACTTCTCAAAATTAGATGTAAAAATATATGTGTTTACTGCATTGTTTTCAAGTAAGAGCTGTTATTTTATTAACATTTTTATATCTAATCTCCTTAGTTGTAAGTACAATTTTTAAACTATATATTAACCCCTATTCTAGCCTATGCTAGATCATCTTACATAACTCACCTGTTGGAACTCTTCTAACCTACGGATTCTACATGCATTTCTTTTACTTATCTGACAAATGAAAGCAATTTGTACACTCACAATGACAGGAGCAGAGAAGAGAGACGCCAGCTCAGGTGGTCCAAGAAGAGACCATCTGCTCTTCCTCTGACACCTAATCTATTTTCATTAATGACTGATTTGTTTTGAAACTATCATCATGTGTGATATGGACCAGTTGCTCCAGCACAGTTTCTCATGAAAGTTTTAAATGAATGTGACGATAATTGACACAGATTTTTCTTCTGTGTTCTGGGTCCTTGACTGCATAGTTGGCTGGGGGAGAAGGAAAGAGAAAGAAAAGGTAAATTGAAAAAAAATAGGAGACGAAAGAGGCAGGTGAAGGAGAAGGAGTGGAGAAAGCAGAGAAAAAGCAATAGAAAGGGGAAGCATTCTTCAGGAAAAATAGGGCTTCAGGCATGGATTAACTGTGTCCTAGCTGGGGTTTTATTGCTGTGAAGAGACACCATGACCACGGCAACCCTCATAAAGGAAAGCATTTAATTCCAGGAGGCTTACCATTTCAGAGGTTTAGTCCATTATCATCGTGGCAGGATGTGTACAACCACTATGGAGATAAATATGACAGTTTCTCAGAAAATTGGGAATTGACCTAGCTCAAGGCACAGTTATGCCACTTTTGGGCACATGCCCAAAGGACACTCTACCATATCATAAGACACTTGCTTAACTATGTTCATAACAGCTTTATTCATATTAGCCAGAAATGAGAAACAACCTAGATGTCCTAGACTTGGCAGCGTGCAGTCAGATATGGTGCTAGAGAAGGAGTCAAGAACTCTATATCTTCATCAATAAACAGCAGAAGCAATTGTCACACTGGGCATGATTTGAAAATATATGAGATCTCAAAGTCTTCCTCCACAGTGACACACTTCCTCCAAAAGGCCACACCTCCTAATATTGCCAGCCTCTATAGGCCAAACATTTAAACAGATGAATCTATGCGGGGCCATACCGATTTAAACCACCACAAACTGTAAGCAATTACAGTTTAAATTTATTAAACTTACAGTTAAAATTTAAATTTAAATTTAAAAATTAAAATTACAGTTTAAATTTAAAATAAATTTAAGGTTTATTATTAGGTTTATTTTTATAGTTTTATTAAATTTATGTGATTGTACCTCTGTGTGTACATGTGTGCACAATAACCCAGGGAAGCCAGAAGAGACCACTGGATTCCCGGAAGCTGCAGATGAAGATGGTTATGAGCTGCCCAACTTGGGTGCTGGCAATTGAACTCAGATGCAGTGTCAAAGTGGGAAGTATTCTTATTCACTGAGCTCTTCAGCTACAAAGGTTGATGTTTTGTCTTCCTCCACTTACCAGATAGTTTTTCTCCCCCTTTGTCCACTAACATTTTAATCTAAATTTTAATCTCCTAGAAGGGTATAGAAGAGCAAGATGTTTTTGTTCCTTTCCAAGTGCATTGCCTTTATCTGAACTGCATTTCCTAAGTTGTCTGCTGAAGTTTGACTCGAGCACAGGCTTTTTCTGAGCTCATCATGACCTCATTCTATAGTTTTTTAAAAATTATATGTGAACCTGTGGATCAAGGATACATAATCCTGTCTGGCTTCCTCTTTTTCAAGACAAAATTTCTATTACCATCTTCCTAAACGTGCTAGATTGAAGAATAACTATGTGATGTGTGATGTGTCATGTATGTGTGTGCATGCATGTGCATGGGTATCTATGCATGCATGTGTACGTATTCATGGGTATAAAGGCATCTAGAAGTCAAAGTTCAACCTCAAGTGACCCTAGAGTACTTTTTATTCTCTCTCTCTCTCTCTCTCTCTCTCTCTCTCTCTCTCTCTCTCTCTCTCTCTTTCTCTCTTTCTCTGTGTGTGTGTATGTGCATATGTGCATATGATTATATTCCACATATTTGTGTGTATTCTTGGAGGCAAGAAAATAGTGTCAAGTCTGCTAAAGTTGGAGTGATAGCCATTTTAAGCCAGCCAGTACAAGTTTTGGCAACCAAACTTGGTCAGAAGAGCAGGAAGCACTATTGTCCACGGAAACAATCTCTCCAGCCCCTCCTTAGTATTCTATAGTATTCTACACAAGATCTCTCCAGGCTTGGAAAGCACCAATAGGTTAGACTTGTTGGTCAATGAGCCTCAGGGTTCCACTGGTCTCTGTCTCTTTAGCTCTGGAATTAGAAGCATACTCCACTGTACCTTGCTTTTTAACGTGAAGTCTAGGGATTATACTGAGATCCCATGCTTGCACAATAAGACTTTAACATATTGAACCATCTCCCTACACCATATTTTGTGTTTTCATTTGTGCTGTAGCCACTAGGCTTGTCTTACAGGCTTCAGAATGCGTACTACATTGTAGTTCATGAAATAAGTAAGTCCTTAGTAAATATTTGTAAGACATGAAATAAGTACTCAGTAAATACTTATTGAATTGGACCTAATTGAATAAGCAGAGAATGGAGTATTGGCTCCATGTTAGTACATTGCCTTCTTTATAGATCCTCGTTTTTTTGCCCCAGCTATCTAAAGCATTGTCACTGAGTTATGGTGACAAGTCACTCTCTGGATCAGACTTGTTGAAATGTATTTTTATCAGGCATAGCACCAGTGAGCATTAGGAACTCAGCAGCGTGCATTTCTCCTCTTTGTTAGCAGACTGTTTAGTATCACTCCCATGCTTCTTGCAGGAGACTAAAAGCAGGTACAGAATTCAGATGGAGGGCCAGGGGTAGCTTATACCTGTCCTGTGTGGACATCTGCAAAATCCTTCAGGAGGCCAGCCAGCTACCTCATACTGACTACCAGCAAACTGTGTGGCTTTTCAGAATTCTTGCATCTTTGGTGTCACATATTTATTACAGTAAAAGTGGATTCTTGATAAATGTTTGCTGTGTATCCAGCACAATGCTAAGTATACAAGTCTTCATCATCCGTCATCGGTCCACTCATCCATTCATCCATGTATCCACTCATCTACCTATCCAACCATTCACTCAGCTGATCATCTGTAATCCACTCATCTATTCAAGCATCCTCCCCCAACCCTCAGTTGTTCATCCAGCTATTGATTCATCCATTCACCCATCCATCCTCTCAATGTACGTTATTGAGCATTCCTGTGTACAGTCTTTATTCTGGGTACTGCAAGCACAGCAAGGAAATAAAAAAGTGAAGATCCTGGCCCTGATGGTGTAGAAGTATACAATAAGTGAGATAAATGAAGCTAGCAGGCAACATGATTAATAGTAACTAATGCTAAAGAAAATGGAATTAGGAAGTTCAGGAGCTTAAGCGCAATTCTCAGAAGCACTTTATTTATTTATTTATTTCAAGAGAGCACAGTTGGGAGTAAGCCATGCCTTTGTCAGGAAGAGCATTCAGGCTAAGGGGAGAAAAAGTGTTGAACTAGAATGATAACCTTGTCAGTATTTTAAACTACACAACAAAATGCATTATACTAAATACCTTAGTATTATGAAAAAAGGGTTATGTTTCTTAAATATATTTAAGGTAGAAATAATTTTAGAAAAAAAATTTCAGAGAGAGTCACACATGTTCTTTGCTGTATCCATTCTTTGTTATTGCTAAATGTAACAAACTAGAAGAATTTAGAACTACAATGATAAATCACATAAATATTTATATCTGCCAACTGTCTATCAATTTTCCATCAATCAGTCATATATAAATTATATCACAAATTCATCATCTATTTGGATATGGCCATTTCTTTTCTAGTAAATGTCAATTTACTGTTGGGAATTTGGCAAAACTAAGAAATCGACTTGATTCTGATTTCATTTGGACATCTTCTGTTGCCACTACTTCTTCCCAGAATATGATATATTTTGGAAATATGATATTTTAAAGTCAGGTAGTGACATCCCCAGATGTGAGTCAAATACAGTGACAGAAAACAGTGAAGAGGGTGGGGCTTTGGAGAACCTGTGTCCTCTTCCCAGATCTGTAACCAGATCTCTCTCTCTCTCTCTCTCTCTCTCTCTCTCTCTCTCTCTCTCTCTCTCCTCTATTCCCCACTTTTTCATCCTCTCCTTCTTCCTCCCTCTCTCTCACCTTTTCTCTTCTCTTCCCTCTTCTCTCTCTCTACCCTACCTCTCTGTATTGGAGAAATTGATGAATTCTCTGTCTCTCAGCAGTCCTAGTTGCCCATAGTAATTTGTTTAAGGGTAGAATCCTTTAAATCTTCCTTCCATGTTTGTATGCCTATTGGTCATCTATAACAATAATAAAAAAAAAGAGGCCACCAGTTTAAGAGTAATGGGGAAGGCATAGGAGAGGTTGGAAAGAAGAAGCATTAGAGAGGTAAAGGAGGAAAAGTGATGTGATTTAATTTTAATAAAATTTAAAGAGAGGGAACTGAGCATGAACTGTCTTCTTGGAGCCCATTCCCTGAGGAGGGTACCTTGCTTAGCTGTGATATAGCAGAGGCGCTTGGTTCTGCCTCATCTTGATAGACCAGACTGTGTAGACTTCCCATGGGAGCCCAACCCTTTCTGAGAAGTGGATGGGGGGTGAGTTGGGGGAGAAGGTGGGGAGGAGCGGGAGGAGAGGAGGGAGGGGGAACTGTGATTGGTATGCAAAATGAAAAAATAAGTTAAATAAAAATAAAAAGAGAGATCAGGAAAAATGAACAAAGTTATAGAAAGATCTAAAAGCCTTCATATGACAAAGAACCTTCTAGCATTCTTACCCACTGGATGACAAGAATTCACTGTGATGATGGACGTCAAGTGTTCACATCTTTTGGGTCCCGTCACTCCACAGTCACGAAGGACCTTCCAGGGTTCAGGCGGCCCAGTCTAGGTTCGTTCCCTTCACTGTGAAAGAAGACTCCTCCACAGGTGTTGTGAGTGATCTAAGCGGTGATGCTCGTGTTCAGAGCATGCTGGGATTATCCAGTCCTAAATGACAGAGCAGCTGTGGTTACCGTCTATTCTGCACTTCTCCAACTACAGCATTCACTCTGTCACAGCAGCCCAGGGTGCAGCTTCCTCAGATGCGACCTGACTGACACCTTAACAGGGACACTAAGTGAGGTGAGCTAAGGCTCAGAAAGACAAATACTGCTTGCTCTACTGGAGACAGACCCTAGCTTCTAATTTACATGGATTTTTTTTTATGTGAGGATATGTTAGAGTCAAGGTCAAGAAACTAGAGGAGCTCATGTGTTTGGACAGAAAGAGTCTTTAACGAGAGGAGTGGGGGGTTAGGAGAACACATGTGATATGTAACTGGAAGGGGGTGCTGGGGCTAAGAGGGAAAAACTGGGTGTGGGGCAGGAAATCAGGGGAAGGAAGGAGGAAATCAATGAAACTAACTATTATAAAAATGTAACTTTAGATGCTAAGTTTACATTGAAATAAATAACTATAAAGAGACCGGGGAGCTGGGAGAAGAGCACCACTCCCGCACACAATAGGAGGACCAAAGTCTGTATTCTCAAAAAACCACAGAAAAACCCAAATATGGTTGCTCTGTGACTGATGTCCCAGTCCTGGTGACAAAAACCAGGGGACCCACTCTTGCAGTTCCCAACCAACTAGTGTAGCTATGACTCATAGGGGATGAGTGATTGAGGAGACTTCCTGTGTTTTCCTTTGGCCTCTACATGAACACACACACATGCACACACATGTGAATACACACATGCACACACACACATGCACATGCACACACAAAGACAGAGAGAGGGAGAGAGGGAGAAAGCATAAATATGTTTAGAGAGATAAATCGGCTGCTAAAAACAGTCGAAAACAGTTGTTGTTCCAGGCTGACATCCTGACTTTAATCTTCAGATCCATGGGTAGAACTGACTCTTGACAGTTGTCCTGTGACCTCACACACATGCTAGGCCGCATGCACACACACATTCACATGCCAGAAAAATCAAAAAAAAATTGACAGAAACTTCCTCCTGTTGTTGTAGAGCCGCGTTTGGGACAGTGACCCCTGAGGTACACAGGTTCTTCAACTTTGTGGCCAGCATCAGTGTAAGAGAGATAAGAGCAGGATGGCTGCTCTCTGCCAGGAATCCTCTCTTTCTCCAGCTGCCTTTTTCCTTTTCCTTCTGCCGCCTTTGCTTCTGCACCTGTATCTGTATTTGTTTTGTGTTTGTTTCCCCACCCCTCCTCCTCTTCCATGCTTTTGTTGCAGGTCAGAATAGAGTTTAATAAGGGATTAGAAGTTAGATTCCCAGATGGGTGGACAGATAAAGAGAGGTGCCATGATTAAATAGATAATAAAGATGGCGAAGAATTTTCAAGATGGCTGGCTTCTCTTTCACCCTTCTGACTTGCCATAAAAGCCTGACAGCTTAACACAAAGCCTGGTGGGGTTTCATCTCCCATGTATAGGGCATCCTGCTTATGGACCGGTTTAAAAAGTTCAAGGCCAGCCCATTTCGTATCCTAAATTGAGGAAGGAAGACCCATTCTAAGACCCTCAAAACCACCATCCTTCAAGTGGAGCTGGGGTCACATTTTCTTGAGTCCCCTACCCCGGTTTGCAGAGGCCCTTTCTGTATGTGTACTTACGGTGTGTGTTTCGTCACACTGGGAAACATCTTTCTGAGTACTGACTGATTCTGCACGGCCCTCTTTGCTGTGTCAAAGAATTTCCCTGCTGCTGCCTCTTGCACTGGAGATTTGTTTTTTCCTTTTTAATTCTTAAACAGGCAGAGAAAACAAATGAGTTCAGGTTCCCGAACTTTAACAGTATTACTGCCATTTAAAGCAGTCTGACAGAATCTGTTTTTCCATGGAGGTCAGAGAGTGAAAAAAAAATCACAAACAAGTCTGAAAAGGTTACTTTGAGGGAGCTGTGAAACCAAACAGCTTTTCCACATGTGACTCTTGAGTAGCCCTGGCCATGTAAAGCCCTTGGTTTCCCAGCTAGAGTCACTTAGAGCCTTTAGGAGTGGGAAGCCTTCTTTAGCTGTGCTGACATTAACACTGATAGAGAGAGCCTCATGGAAGCACCGAAGATGGAAACAGCTCTGGGTTCCTAACTCACCTTCGTTTTCACTTGTTATCCATCCACAGGGTTGAAAAAGACTTACGTTGCAAGAGTGGAAAAAGGTCCCTATTTTTCTGTTTGCTCCCCTTTGGGGCTGCAATTGCTGCTACGTCATTCTCCAAGGGAAATACACAGTACATGTGAGTCCCAGATAAACACGCCTGACTCTGTTTTCCACGACCTCAGCACTTTTGGCCTCATAGAAATGCTCAGAAGAAGCAAATTTGCTTTTAACTTAGCACTAAAATATGTCCTCTTGAGGGGCAACTATTTCTAAGACAACAGCTAGGACCTGACAGACTGATATTTGCGGAAACCCAAATTGCTTGGCATCTTGTCTGACCTCGCTCTACAATGAGGCCCATCAAGTTATTATTGTTCCCCCTGGGAAAATGCATTTTGCATTGTAGTCTATGCGTTTCCGCTCTGTGTAAAGATGCTAGCCATTTTAAAGATGTGTGATGGGAAAGAAAAAGTGGGTTCAGCAAGATGAGGGAGAAAACTAGAAAAAGCCTCACAGGGAGAAATATCAGTGAACAAATAGACTTTAAAAAATGAGAGAGGGAGACAAAAAGAAAGAACAAGAGAATATCAAAGCAGAATGAAAATTACACAGGCATTTATACCTGTCAATAATTTATACCTGTCAATCAGTTTTTCACCAGCCACTGCAATACACTGTATGTCTGTCTTCCATTCCTTAAGCATAGATCATCTGCTGTTGAAGTAGAAACAGTTCTCACATGAGAAGAACTAAGAGACACTTTAATCTAGAGCCCAAATCTGAGTGAACATGGCTTCTTCACATACCATACTCCTTTGTGGAAGTGACTGCCGGAGACTATATTAGTTACAAAACAAAGCTATAAATCAATATATTTAGCAAACACAATGGTGGGGGGTCACAGGTGGACATGCTACTGGGTCGTGAGAAACACGGTTACAGGTTTCAGATGGTGTCTGATGAGAGTCTGAGCTTCAGAACTGGAGAAATGTAGTGGTTTGCTAAGAATCTTTTTAGGGTTTCTATAGCGAGCCACAAGAATATTGGCTCAGACACAGGAGTGGGCAGTAGATGGGTTTCAAGGGGACCACAGATCATCTGAGATAACTTGGCTTTGGTCTGTAACGTTTTAATTCTCCATAATCCCCAAGTTCAGTGATTTGGCTTTGTAGAGTATTTAATCCAGGTGCAGCCTTCCTCCCTTCTCTTCTTGGCGTAAGATCCTTGCTCTCATCTACTAATGACTAATTTTCAGCTAAATGATGATGCAGAAGGCAGGATGGAGGATTAATTCTTTAGCTACAGCGCATCAAAACAGGAGAGGTCACCTTCCCTCTTCCTTTGTGTCAAAGCTGCCTGAGGATGGAGGCGGCCACTTGTTTACTTTCCACCCTTATCTCTCATGTCTTCCTTGTCAAGGCCAGCTGGGAGGTTTTGAAAATATCTGTGAAAACTATTCAAAACAAGTGTAAGAGGCTCAGCTTATCACCAGAATCTTCCCCAGAGCCAACAAAACATCTTTAATGTCACACACCGATGTGCTGAAAATATAGATCAGATAACAGGAAATCTGGGCTATAACATTGCACCTTATGCAAAGGTAAATAAGATAAAAACGTAAGCCAACATAAATGATCTTCAATTTTGGCATCACTACAGGACTCCAAAAATGTAACTGGAGCCATCAAATGGACAGTCCAACACAATGCTGAAGACACCAGTGTGAGAATCATTAGGTGGGGGTATCTTTGATGTGTCTAGGGAAGAAACGTGTGAAGAAAAGTTGAACTCACAATAGGAAGACAGGATGATGCCATCACCAGGAAGCACTGGAGATGTGTGGAATACAAAGGCTCCTGGGAAAAATGAATTATGTGAACAGCCATCATGGATGGGGAGAGTTCTCTTTCTCCCCTTCTATTGTAGGTGTTTGAGTTTGTCATTCTAATAATCACAGGGACACCAGTACTGAACAATATTTGTGTCTGCATGTCTTTGTTTCTTTACCTGTTCCTATGATAAAGCAGGCTGGCCAAAAAAACTCCAAGATAAATATCTGATTTGAACTCGTTCCAGGATCCAGTCTACCATGGTGGAGGAGTCAAAGTTGTTTGAAGTAGCCAGTGTCATGTCACCTGCCATCAGGGTCAGATGGGTCTTCCAACAGCAGTTAACCTAGTCAAGATAATTAATCTCCTTAGTATTGTCTAGAGGCCCATTTATATTGTGATTCTAGATTCTTTCAAAGTGACAGCACAAACCATCACATCATATGTAAGTGACCCCTTGCTAACTTTGCTGAGATTAGAAAGGCTTGGGAGTAATGAAGAATTCCTGTCCCGTCTCTAACCCCATCAAATTCTTCCCGTGCTATGCTGTTCCATGAAGGCAAAGGTTACAGAAAGGGTTGGAAAAGGGAACTTAAGGCAAGTAGATTACATACTTATGAAAAAATAGATTTTTCTGTTGATCAAAGTCCTTAACAGTGATTTGGATGACTTCAATAAATAGAAATTTGATAGAAGTAGAGTGCATGTGTTCTATACAATGTATAGATGCGCCATTAGTGAATGACTGCTCTATAAATCTCTTTCCCTGAATTTTCTCATTATCAGGAGTATCATCTGTTATAAATAATCCCGTTTTTAAAGATAATAAGTTTGGAAGAAATCAAATCAAGATTGCATTCATAGTTCCGTCTTTGGAATCAGTCTAACCATGTCATATATAAAGTTCTTCATTGGACATGAAAATAGTCAAGAAGAAATTCAACACCTGCTGTAGCAAACTAACAAAACTGAAGCAATTTGTTTCTAGAAAGGAAAACAGATTGTGAAAAAGACAGAAATCATATCTATCATTCTGTAATAAAATCACCCAAATTAATTCCTCAAAATCTTAAAGACTTTGCAGCGGCATGAGTAAGATAAATAAATCCCCATTAAGACATGAAGGTTTAGAGAAAAGAAAAATGATCAGAAGACGCAAATGTGCCCACCCCATTCCATCTGTCCAGCCTTGCTGACATGTGCTAAATGACAGTCAGCATGTGAGGTTGAGAGAAATAAGCTTAGGAAATGGTGATCATATTCAGATATTTGAGGTCAATGAAAAGGAAAGAAGAAAACCCACATCTGCCGAGGGATCACAACGTGCTAAACAGTGTCCTAAGCTTTTAATATGTACTAATGTTGAATCTGGAGAGATAAATTAATGAAGTATAAGCCTTTTTTAGTGTGAAATTGACCCCCACATTTCATGTTAAAATTGAGGGTGTTAATCAAGGCTTGGAAACTTAGAACTGGAGAGACAGAGACAGAGACTTCCGGGAGATAACTAGCTAGTCAATCCCAGCCTACTGTGTGAGTTACAGGCCAGCGAGAGATCCTGTCTCAGCAAACACGGTAGGGGCACGGTAGGAGATGGCTGAGTGGATAAGTTACCTGTTACTAAGCCTGACCACCTAAGCTCAGGGCCTCAGACTCACATGATGGAAGAAAAGGACCGACTCAGAAAGGTGTCCTCTGACCTCTACACATGTACACATGCACACACACACACACACACATACTTGAACAAAGTAAGTCAATATATATGATAATGATAATAATAATAGTAATAATAATAATAAACACAAGAAGGATCACACCAGAGGATTGGCATCCAAAGTTGATCTCAGGCCTTCAAGTACACATGCACACTGGTGGATCCCCATACCACTAACAGGCACTAGCATGCACATGACCTTAAGTGCACACGCACACACACACACACACACACACACACACACACACACACACACATTTGAGCAAAGTAAGTGAATTGATAATGATAATAATAGTAATGCTTTCAGTTTAGTGAGAGATCTTATATCAATGGAACAAGGAAGAGAGGAAAAGAGAAAGTACCCAACATCCTACTCGGGCCTCCATATTGCATGCTTCTGAACCTAGTTATTATTCATTAATGCTATATAAATAAAAATCACAGTTAAGGGGAGGAGTCAGAGGTATAAGGAAGAAGAAAATCATAATTGGAATAGATTGGATGAGACAAAATTTGTAGAAGAAGATGGGAGGGCATGGAAAAGTATGGATTTCATCAGAGAATTATGAGTACAACACTGGAGACAGAAAACTGGAAGTGAGCAGCAAAGATTAAGAAATTGAGGGCAAAGGTGACCTTGAATTTCTGATCTTCCCACCTCTACCTCCCAGCCCTCAGTTTATGAGGAGCTAGTGATCAAATCGGGGACTTTGTGATAGCTAGGCAAGCCCTGGACCAGTGAGCTACATTTCCAGTCCATGAGTAAATTATAATTCAAACATTAATTAGCATATTATTTATTTGGAGGAGTAAAACACATCTTTAAGCTGTTTAAACGGACCACCAACGACTAATCTACTGGATGCTACTTCCTTCGGTTGTTTTCTTTGTTCCTAATCACAAATCTTTATTTTAGGTTTTACATCGTGGAATAATGAAAGATGTGTTTCACTCAGAGTCATGGTAGACATTACACACTCATATAAGGGAACTTATTAGTCAAACAAGGTCAGCTGGGTGACTGTTTCATCTAATCTGCTGAGCTTGGAGACCTCCACAAAACAAATATAAAGACGGAGGCAGGAAAAAGGAAAGCCTTAGGACCCCCAGGGATGCATGCTGGTAAGAGATGAGACAGTAGGTGGTCCAGATATGAAGAGAATTGCTAAGATCATCCAGCAAATAGAAGAACTGGAGTATCATATACAGTCCATGCAAGAACTGCTAGTTACTTCCATTGTATTTTTTTTTTCTTTTTCAAGATAGGGTTTCTCTGTGTAGCTTTGGAGACTGTCCTGGAACTCACTCTGTAGACCAGGCTGCATGAGAATGCACATAGATCCGCCTGACTCTACCTCCCAAGTGCTAAGAGCATGTGCCACCACCACGTGGCCCCAGTGTGAATTTTGGGAGAAGATGGCATGTCCCAGTTGTGCAGGGTCATGATGGTGGAGGTAGAATGCCAAAGTCTCAATGGTGAAGAAGTTACACATGGGTTTAATTTAGTACAGTTTTAGAGAGTGGAGTAATCAGAGAGATGAGCTCTGTCCCCCAGCTCTCTGTTTCCTTTCTCAGCAATATTTTTCACATTTCTTGAGAACCCCTGACTCCATTCTCTTAGATATCTTTTGTTCATATAGCAAACATGATAGCAACATGGTTAATTTCACTCAGCTTCTTTAACAAGAGCCATAATTTGGGTGGCTTCAAACTCAGACATTTATTTCCTCACATCTCTGGAGATGAGAGATTTAAGGTCATGGTCATTAGCAATGTTGGTTTCTTCTACGACTGTGAGAAAGAAGCTGCTTGCCTCTAGAGTTGGTGGTTTGCTTGCAATCTACAGCTGAAGGCCACTGCCACCCCTGTCTTCCTCTTCCTTTGGGCGGACCCGTGTCTATGCCCAAACTCACCCTTTGTATAAGCATTCCAGTAACATTGGTCTAAAGCACATTGATGACTTCACCTGAGATGATTACATCAGTGAGTCCCAAACATTATATCTCAGCTCCTAAGGGTTTAGATTTTCATCCATGAATATTTTATCTTAATTTATTATTGTTATTATTGTGTGTGTGCATGTGTGCACATGTTATGTTTGCTAAGTTGCATCCTTGAGCACATATGAGAGTGTTGAAGGACAACATGTGATAGGGGAGTTCAGCCAATCATATTCTGTTTTCGGGGCGTGCCGCCCTCAGGCAAAAGCCTGCCTATAAACCTTGCAAACGCGCTCCGCTAGCTCTCTTTTCTCCTGGCTCCTGTGTCCGGACGGATTGGTTGGATTCTGGTGTAAGCTGTTGTAAGTCTTACTTCTGTTTATTAAAGATATATATTTTGTATCAAGATAGTCTGGGGACTTTTCTTTACCAATCACCCTGCAGCTTCAAACATGGTGTAGACTTTTCTCTCCTTCCACCTTTATGTGGGTTTCAGGCATTGAACTCAGGGCCACCAGGCTTGCAGTTTTAACCTGTGCTTCATCTCACTGACCCTCACGTATGAAGTTTGAAGGTATACCATCTGATCCTCAATAAAAACCTACGAAGTTCTCATCAGGTTGTAAGTTAAATTGGTTTATGGGGCTGCAAACAGAGGTCCATAATAGGAAGCCCAAACCAAAGGAACCTGTCTGCTTTTAAAATATTGTGGGTAAGAACTGTGTTAAACAGCAGTTCATACAAACCTAACTGACTGCGGTGATGAAAATTCACATGTACGATATGCAAATGAGTTTTGCAGTAACCTCTGAGCATCAAGTGAGCTGCCACATGTGACAGCACCGGGCAAACTGTGTGATATGCAAATGAGAGCAATAGTTTTATTCATTGCTATGTCCTTAATTACGTGGGTAGCTTCTTTTTATAGCTTACATTGAGCATTTCACACTTGCATGGCCCATTTCTTTTTACTTCAACTGTAGCCTACCTTAGTAGCATCCATCTCTATTTCCTCTTAAGGCCCTCAGCTTTTCCATGCTCCCCACCCCCTTTTCTTCCTTCTTCATCATTATGGATTATCTTTCCCAGCTCTCATTCAATAATAAGGAGCTCTGGTTCTGGGATGTTGAAATGGGGACTCCGTCTAAACTTATTTCAAACAACAAAGATGAACAGAATCACCATCATAGTTAGTGTGTCAGCCATATAGGAGTCCAAATCAAAATGGTTAGAAATTGAGACCGTGTTCTGAATGTTTGTTCAGGTTTAGTGTGTACTCCTAATGTCTCTAGAGCCTTCCTTTATCAACTAGAATGAGTTTGCTTGTGTGTGTGTGTGTGTTATATATATGTGCTTGTATGCATATATACCTGCTGATATAGGTGCATATGTGTGTAGACATCAGAGGCTGATATTAAGTATCTTCCTCAACCACTTTCCAACTTTGTTTTAAGATGGGGGTCTCTGGCTGAATCTGGAGCTCACTAGGCTCCCTGGCCTCTGAGCTTCATGTATCTGTCTGTCTCTGTGCCCTCAATACTCAGACTGCAGAGGCACATAACCATGACTGGCATTTTACATGGATGTTGGGGATCTGAATTGAGGTCCTCATACTTACCTGACAGGCATTTTACTTACAAACTGTCATCCAGACCGAGCTTTGAATATTCCCTTTAATCTAATGTGTTTCTAGAATGACACATATTGATAGCTTTCTGTTAATTAATCATTTTTTGCAGAAAATAACAAATAAGAAAAAAATAATGTGAGGGGTTAAGCTTCAACAATGAATTCATTACCCACGTATTCATAACCCAAGTAGAAAACTTCAGGTGATGTGAAAAATGAAAGCCATACTAGATGCAAACACCACAGCCCTCCTAACTGCTCCTATTCTTGACCTTCACCTTGCTCTCCCCATTTCCTTTCTTGCTTAGACACTCTGCACAGGAGGCTTAGGTAATATCCAAGTTAGTTCATTCATCCAAAATGTGCTGAGAACCTGTCATTTATCTTGAAAGGTATTAGAAGTTAAAGAGAAAATGAGGCTCTTCGGTAATTTTTGGATGCGGTGTTTGGAACACCATTGTTGTGATTGATGACCGAGCCAGCAGATGTCTGATACACACAACTTGGTGAATCTGAAGGGTCTGTGACTTGCCATATGCACAGCTGAGGTGAGGGCAGGAGCCGTTTTCTGGAAGGGGACTGAATTTCACTGAACACTCATACCATTACTACAGTAACTTTCAGTTTGCAACAATCCAATTCTCATCCCTTTTTAATTTCCTGAATTTATAGAGGGCATAATGCACTATAATGACAATCAGTGTGCATTCTCAAGAGCATCTCTAAAAAAATGCTGCATCTCTTCTCCCTGCTTAAAACAGGAGAGACACTTAAAAGTTCAACCAAGAGATGGAAGTAAGTACCTTAATATTTCCCATCATTAAGGGACTTTGGAGAGTTTTATTTTCCCCTTGTATTCCGGAACTCTTTATCTAGCAGAACTCCAAATTCCTTATCAAGTAGTTACACAGCAGTTGTAATATTTGGGAATTGACTCAAAATAAGTTGGTGCTTTCTTCAGAGCGTACGAGTTTCTTGAGAAGATGAGGCAAGTTTGTTTCCTTGGCTACAATCCAAGCCCGGAAAACAGGATGAGAAGGAACCAGCAGTTAGCTCTGTGTGTGCCTTATTCCTTCAGTTCTTCCTATAGTTAGACTCTACAGAGACTCTACAGTGAACCAACATGCTCAAAATATCGTTGACTTGAAGCTTTACCAAGAAGTGATCGTCACTGGCCACCTGGCTAGGAAGATCCCATAGCTGAGAAGAGGGGGTGAGAAGGTACTCTGTGATATAAATTTGTTTTCTTGCTTTCTGTGTGACTATGTGTAGCATGTGCATGTGTGTGTCCCTGCTCATGTCAAGACAAGCCAAGGTCAACACCCCATGTTTTCCCCATCACTCTTCTCCTTACCTTGGTTTGCCCTTACAGCTAGTGAGCTGTAGGAATTTTCCTATCACTTCCCTCTAGTGCTGGAATTACAGGCATACACCAACACACCTGGATTTTACATGCATTCTGAGAAATCTGGAAATCTAACTCAGGTTCTCATGTTTGAGCAGCAAGCATCTTATCCACTGAGCCCCCCTGGCTCTAGCCCTATTCATTTTCCGAGTCCTTTCATTGGCTTTATTGGGATGAAGAAAGGCTAATGATGAAACTTAGCTCATTATTTGCTTCCAGGTCCAGATACCATTCAAAAGCTTGCCCAATGTATCTGCTCAAAGTGAACAAGGGAAGGAGCTCCAGACACCTATGAGGACAAAAATGAATCCCCTGTCACTCACTCCAGAGGCAAAGGCATTTTCTGAATGCTGGAAGGTTCCTCTTGTGTTCCTACTGTTCCCCAGGCATTTAGTGGTGATGGGGTTCAGTTTTACAGATTGATTTTAATTCTTCTGCTTCACGGGAGGTAGACAGTGATGAATTGATATATTAAAGATGTGATTAATGGTTACTTTCTATTCGATGTAATTATCAGCTGATAGTTTCTGTGAAAAATGCTAGAAAATGAAACTTTTCACTTTGGATAACTATCTGCACTGTCTAGGAAGAAAAATGGGTCTCTATTTTCAACATATTACCGTGGAGCAAGGCCACAAGAGATAAAGCACACTAGCTTTGTGAGTTTTGTCGAATAAGATGGATTTGAAAAAGGGCCTGTCTCTAGAGAAATTTTGAAAGAAGAAATCTCTGGGTAATAAACTTCAAAATTTCCTTTAATCCTGGATTATTTTACCAACTTTCTACCTAGTCTTCCCAATCATTTCTTCATTGCATATGTCCCCAATACTGTTGTACATTAATATTCCCCAAAACACAATATTAATCACATTGTATTTTTTTTATTCTCCCCAGAAACATCTAGCAATTTCTAGTAAACATGATAGGAGGAACAAAGGCAGAGGTGTGGCATTCAAGACCTTTCGATGAAAGACCAAGTTTCTTTGCTGAATTTATCTTCATATCATCTTTGTATTCTTCCAGAGCTAATGTGTTGTCCTTGACATCCTTGTCTTCACTTGTCCCGTTCCTGCTGGATCAGAGTTGACCTAGTGTCTGTGTAAAGTCCAGAGACTGACAGTGATGTGTTCCTCAATCAATCTTGATGGTATTTTATAGAGAGCAATCACTGCCCTGGAATTTATCAAACAGGTTCAACTGATCATTCAGATAGCTCCAGGCATCCTCCTTTCTCCAACTCTCCAGTGTTAAGATTGCAGATCCTGTCTCTCCTCTTTTATAATGGTCCTAGGAAACAGAACACACATATTCCAGTTTGCTCAGCAAATACTTTACCAACTGAGACATCTCCTCAAATCCCATTTTTAATACTAAGGAAAAAAATGTGACTGACTTTCAAATGAATAAAAATATAACTAGGATTCTTTTTTTAAAAACTAGGTTTCCTAAATGGGGAAATTGTTTACTATTTAGAATTATCTGTATTTTTTTAAGTTTGTTCATTTACCTATGTACGAATCATTGCATAGCTTTATGGCATTGACAGTTAACTTGCACAGAACATATGCAACTGTGGAAAAATCTACCCAGTAGAATCCCAGTGGATATTCATAATCCAGTATCGAAGAGGCCACCTCTGTCACCATTGACAAGTCTGTAGCTGTCTTCTTCATGGTCTTAGGTACTTGGTCACCGGTTTCTCCTTTCTCAACTCTCCTACCAACTAACCTGTTGATAAAATCAAGAATGTATTCATTGTATACTTGCCTGAGGAACTTCAAAGTTTGTCTTTTGGAAAAGTAGCCTTTCATATGAGTTTTTAAGAGAATTCATCTTTAGAATAGTCTTAGTGCCACAAAAGAATTCAGTAGGGTTCTCAGACTTCTTCCAATGGTCCGCCAGTTATTTCCACTTTAACACACAAAAGCAGAAAGGTTCATTGTTCTCCTGTACAACTTGAGTAACAACTGTCATTTTCTTCAGTTTCTGTTGGCACACTGGCGTATGAAGCCCCTAGTCCATATTAGGATACATTGTTTTTAGTCTCAATTAGGGTTTGGTCTTGGTGTTGCTCATTCCGACAAGCCTGTAATGGTATACGTGCACTAATATACATCACACTGACTAGCTCCCTTTGTGCCCTGCCTCCTCATTCTTCCCTCTGATGAGAAGAGAAGATAGAAAGAAACTGATCGAATCAGGCAGGATACCTAAAACAGCATCTCCAAGGATGTCCTTGGGGAGACCAGCTGGAAGACAGCTCTGATTTCTGTTTCTTTGTCATCTCCTAACTGATTAGCACCTCTAACTAAATGCTTATGTGATTACATGAACGAAACTCAGAGGAGACACAGAGTATCTGTTTGAGACACTTGGGCTGAGCACACCCATTCCCACACCATAGTGCCTTCTAGAAGTCCAGTAGAAATCCCCAAGACTAGAAACTGGATGGTACCATATTTCCAAAAATTCTCCTGCTATACCGCTTTCTTTCTTTATCCTTCAGTTTCTATCTCCTTCTTTCCCTCTCTTCCTCCCACCTATAATAACTATAATGACTATAATAATGCCTCAAATGTCCACCCGCTGGAGTAGCAAATTATATTCTTTTTGTGAATTTATAAGGGACAACCTGAACATTACTGACTTAGCTTGGCCTTTGTAGCCCTCAACTTTTCCAGAACCCAGCTTCCAGAGAACTTTTTGGTCACTCTCATATATCTTTGGTATCCCCATATCACTTACCCCGATAACCACTATTTTTTTGTTTTTAATATGTCTTGGTTTTTCTGCTTTTCATCATCATATTCTAAAGATGGATCTAAATGGACACAGTATGCAGCATTCTGAAGCTGCATTCAGACTGGATAATATGCATTTATACTACTCACACGACCTTTCAGTGTACAATGCTGCTTTTCTTTTAGGTAACAAAGAGCACCTTATCATGGCATCTTCCATAGTTTATTTCTCCATTCATCTGTTGAAGGATGCCATATTAGTTATTTCTAGCATGAACTCTAATTGGTCTTAATAATAAAAACCCAGAGTCAGGTATTAGGGGGTGAAAGCTAAAAGATCAGAGAAGTATGGCAGTCAGCCACCAATGTTCTTACCTCTGTGAAATCCTCAGACTGAAATGCTAAACTCCTATCTCCTCTTACCTTATATTCCTCTCTCTGCCCAGTCATATCACTTCCTGTCTCCACTTCCCTAATGCTGGAATTAAAGGCATATGCTTCCCAAGTACTGGGATCTGTAGTGATATTTTGTTTGTAATCTAATAATCAGAGTGCAGAACTAAGTCTCCAGTTAGTCACAGAGACCAAACAATGGTAGAACATATCTTTAATCCTAGTACTCAAGAGTCAGAGGAAGATGGATCTCTGTGAGTTCAAGACCACCCTGGGCTACATGAAATTGATCAAGTCTAAAAGAAAAACAAGGCTGAATGGTGGTGTCTCACACCTTTAATCCCAGTACTAGAAAGTCAATTGCCTTTAATCCCAGGTCTATGAAGGTGGAGACAGGAAAGAATATGGCTAGGCAGACAGAGGAATATAAGATGGGAGGAGACAGGAGCAGATACAGTCTGAGGGTTAGTAGAGACAGGATCACCTCTCCAGTTTTAGGATTTGGTAGCGGTAAAAGGTCTCTCTGGTGCTTGGCTGCACTGCTTCTCTAATCCTTCAGCTTTCACTGCCTAATATCTGACTGCAGGGTTTATTTACTAAGACTACATGGGATGCTACAGGGATCAAAGGCATGAGATCCCAAGTGCTGGGATCAAAGGTGTGTGCTACCACTGCCTGGTCTTTGTGGTTAACTAGTGTCTAACTCCACCCTCTGATCTTCAGGCAAACTTTATTTGTTAGAGCACAAAAATATTGTCACCACAGTTATTTATTTTGTTTCTGACATGCAACAAAATACCTATCAAGGAACACTTTAAGGGTAAAGGGTTCCCTCTGGCTCACAGTTTCAAGGAGTGCAGTCATTCGTGATGAGTAAGGCATGAAAGCAAGAGCGGAGGGTTCCCTGATCATACAGAGCCCTCAGTCAGGAGTCAAGACCAAAGAGGAATGGGCTCTGCTATAAAAATGCAGTATTCTTTGCTCATATTCTCACTCTTCCCACTCTTCAACTTGACTTTGGGAGCTCAGCCCCAGTGCATGATGGGGACACCCACTGATATAGTTTACCAAAGCTAATGGGAGCTCAACAATTACAGCTGGACAGAAAAGGAACCAGCATAGGTCCAAACTAGTCCCTCTGAATATGGCTGATAGTTTATGGCTGGGGCAGACTGTGGGGCTACTGGCACTAGCACCAAGATTTATCCCTACTGCTTGTAGTGGCTTTTGGGGAACCTTTTCTCGTTGGATGGATACCTTGCTCAGTCTAGATATAGTAGGGAGGACCTTGGACCTCCCCCAATCAGTGTGCTTTACCTGCTCTCTGAGAAGTGGATAGGGGTAGAAGGGTAACTGGAGGGAGTGGGAGGAGGGGAGGGAGTGGGAACTGGGATTGGTATGTAAAATGAAAAAAGACAGTTTGTTTTCTTTTAAAAAATAAAATAAATAAATAAATGCAGTAGTCATATATGAAAATATCATAAAATTAATGTAAGAAATTAAGAAAGAAATTGGAAAGAATCAAATGAACAAAAAAGCAAACTCAAAATAAATCATTAAAATATTTCAGGCCTACCCCCAATGACTTCCTTCAGCTGAGTTCTACTTGTGAAGATTTCATTGCCTTTCCAAACAGCTCTGCTGACTGGAAACAAGTGTACAAACACACGAGCCTTTGGGTGTATTTCCTATTTAAACTACAACAGATGTCTCTGTTTCCTAGGATTTAAGTGGGTGCCATCATACCAGGTTTTATGTGGTGCCAGGGATTGAACCAAAGGCTTCATGCGTGCTAGGCAAGCACTTTGCCAACTGAGCTACATTCCCAGGCCATTCCCATTTTAGAAATCAGTTCACTCATTTCCTTTTTGTTGAGGTTACATAACTACTAATTTTCAACATTTAACTCAAAACTATTTTATGTTGGCTATATATTATAATCCTCAAAAGGATTAGAAGACTGAGCTTTATCTCATTAAAAGGCTTTTGACTTGTTGCACACTCTCCTGAGAATTTCTGATTTAGCTGTATGCACAGGTTATGGCTGAGAAATCTGCCTTTCTAACAGTCTGAGAACAAGGAAGTCATGTTCTCTCTGGGGTATTGGCTGGGTTTAAGTATTTTGTACACTCTTTGCCTATGATTCTCTTAGATGGCAAGAACTACTAAGTGTGGTATATGAGTTATTATTTTACAAGGCAATGGGACGAAATGATCTACAAAATGGCTATTCATGTTGGCTTACAGTTCAGACAGAGAGTTGATCATGGTGGAAGAGAGAGTGGCAGGACTATGAGGCAAATGGTCATCTTGTATTCACATTCAGGAAGCAGAAAGCAGTGCATTTGTGTGGTAGGCTTGCTTCTTTTTACATAGTTCACAACCCCAGCCTCTTCTGTTGCTCATATTTAGTGTGGGTATTCCCACCTCAATTAACCTCTCTGGAAACTCCCTCACAGATGACCCAGAGAACTTTCTTCTAGGTAAGGTCTTCTAGATACAGTTAACTAAAATCAATACTAACCAGCATCTAAAGAGTAGAAGTAAATTGTAGTCTATTTTGACATATCACCTCATATGTTTTTAAAATTGCCCATTTAAGTACATATTGGCAAGTGTTCATATCAAATGTTTATTTTATCTCTGTTTGTCTATCATCTATCTATCTATCTATCTATCTATCTATCTATCTATCTACCTATCTATCATCTATCCATCTATCTATCTATCTATCTATCTATCTATCTATCTATCTATCTATGTATGTATTTATCTATATATCTTCTATCATCTATCTATCTATCTATCTATCTATCTTCTATCATCTATCTATCTATCTATTTAATGTGTTCTTGTTTTCTATTTTTGACTAATCACTACCTGTTTTCCCTGAGTTGTGCATTTACAGTATTTAGAATTGAATTCCCAGATGCTTCTTGACCGAGAAGACAAAACTAACTCATTTCTATTCTATTTCACTACTTTTATTTCAAGTGGAACTTTTTATAAAAATATTTGGACACAAACAATAAGATTAAACAAAAGATCATAGATTTCTCTACAAAGTTATGGTCTATTTATGGAGCACAGAATTGAATGTGCCTATAATCAGATTTTAAAATGACTCTGGGACTATCTAATCTTGGATGTATATGGGTCTGACTCTTTATAACATTTGAAACCATAAATTCTTAAAAGGAAAGGCAAGAATGTTTAGGTGAATTTTTGACTCTTTAAATTGGAATTCTTTGAAATTACAGTGAGCACAATTTACTGTGGGTAAATTATGCTATAACTCTTTAAATCCTTTCATAGAAAGAAAGAATTACATGTTATTTTAAATGCACTGAACAGCAAACCTGAAAAGCTGAGTAAAGTCGCTTCTGCCATGTATAAGATAACATATTTCTAAAGATGATGCGATATAGAGTAGCCCGAGGACAGCATTTGTTTCTCTTCCCATGGATGCTCAATGGGTACAAATCATTGTTTAATCTAATTTTTATTCTCCTCATAGCTTTCCTTTTGTCTCACTATAAAATATTTTTGAAAGCAAAAGTCGTTCTGGAGGGCACATAAATATAGATAAATATGTTCTGATACATTCAGACTTTAAGGTGTTTGTCTGATAAAAACAAGAAAAGAATAAAAGAAAAGCACAGACAGAAAGAACAGGTTCATAAAAGATTTAAATGTATGCTCCTCCCCTTGTTTACTTTGAGAGCATTGGGATGGTGGCTCTGCACTAGTGTTCTGAGTGTACTATGACTCCTTTGCATGCAACTTTCATTTCTTTTTAAGATGAAGTCTCAAAAACAAACCAAAGTGTGTGTGTGTGTGTTTTATCTTTCTTCAGTTCATGAAAGGAGTTTGAAGACAGTAACCTAACTGTTAAAATTTAAGCTTAAACACAATGACCACTGAGAGGAAACCAATTTCACATGGAATTGGCAGTCTCAGATGGTCAAATACACACACACACACACACACACACACACACACACACACACAGTAAGTGAAAGATTGTGAATATTTGTAACAAAAAGTAGCTATTGACTCAGGCAAATATTTTATTTGAGCCTTATGTAGTCAGCAAAATACAACTAAAGCTGTCACCCTAGAAATGGACAAGTCAAGAACAGGTTCTTCCCATCTTTTTTTTTTCTCTTTTCTTTTCTTGCTAGTTAGCTTGAATAGTCAATTTTGCACAGCCTCTAGTCATCAGAGAAGTGTCTTGATTGAGGAATTGCCTAAGTCAGATTGGCCTTTGGGAATATCTGTGAGGGGATGTCTTGATTTAATTGACATATAATGACTCAGCCCACTAGGGGTAGCACTATGTCTAGAACAGGCAGTCCTGCAGTGCATAAGAACACTAGATGATCCTGAACCTGGGAACAAGTGTGTGGTGTGGGGGGGCTTCCCTATTGTATTTGTGACTTCCCTTGATGATGAATTACAACCTGTAAGCTGATATAAATGCTTTGAGACCTGAATTACTTTTGGTCAGAATGTTTTATCACACAACAAAAAGTAAGCCAGAATACTTTTTCTTCCCTTTCTTTTCCTTCTCTCTGTTCCCTTCCTCTCCCCTCTCCTTCCCTTTCTTTCCTTTTCCTTCCCTTACACTTTGCTTTCCTCTCTCCCTCAGAGTCTTCTTTTGAGATGGTTAGCATCAGACACTATGACCTTGAACTTCTGCTCTTCCTGCCCCCTTCTGCAGTGTTAAGATTATAGGCCGGAGATGAGAGCAAGGAGAGAAATATCTCTATTGAGGGAGCCATTATAGGGTTAGCAGAAATCTGGCTCTAGAGGAATTCCCAGGAATCCAAAAGGATGACCCCACCTAGGACCCTGGGAAATAGAGGAGAGGAGGCCTGATCTTAACTTGCCCTGTAGTCCGATTGATGTTTATCTTAAATATCACCATAGAGCCTTCATCCAGCAATTGATGGAGGCAGAGGCAGAGACCCTCTTCAGAGCACTGAACTGAGCTCCCAAAGTTCAGTTGAAGAGTAGAAGGAATGAAAATATGAGCAAGGAAGTCAAAACCAGAATGGGTTCACCCACTGGAATAGTTTTCCTGAGCTAATGGGAACTCACCAACTCCAGCCTGACTGGGAAGGAACAAGCATAGGGCCAAACTAGGCCCTCTGATTATGGTTGACAGTTGCACTGCTGGGGCAGACTGAGGGGCCACTGGCAGTGGCACTGGTATTTATCCCTACTGCATGTACTGGCTTTTTGGGTTCCTATTCTCTTTGAGTATATACCTTGCTGAGCCTAGATATAGCAGGGAGGGCTTTGGACCTTCCACAAGGCAATGTGCCTTACCCTCTCTGAGGATTAGATGGTGGTGGGGTGGGAGGGTGTGTGAAGGGAATGGCGGGAGGGGAGGGAGTGGTAACTTGAATTGGTATTTTTTTAATCTAATTTAAAAACCTATATAAAACAAAAAAGATTATGGGCCTACACCACCATGGCTAGTTTGAATGGTGATGAGGATATAACTTGGTCTCTCACTCATGCTTGCTGATTTTACCAGATGAGTTGCATCACCAGTCACAATAGACATCTGAGTAAGAATCCTCCTTATGGCAGGATTTAGAAACATCTGAAAGATATAAGAATGAGAAAAATGGATCGTAATTTGGATTCATCTCTATTCCCTACCTGACACAGGATTCAGGCTCAGTATTTGGACTCTGGAGAAAATTATGTACACTTACAATATGACCTAAAAGAGCTTGTACTAAATTTCTATTTCTATATAACAAAATGACACCCATTTATCTCTGAAAGAACATCCACATATTATCTCACAGTTCTGAAAAATCAGGATTCTGGGACTACCCGTCTGTGCTTTTATATGCACCCCAAAATCAGCCTACTTTCAAGGTGGCATCTGGCTTTTTTCTTCTTCTGTGGGATCGTGAGGTGTATTTTCTTCTGCTCCTTTGGGTTGTTGGCAGAACTACTTCCATGTGGCTATATGACTGAGTTCGTCATCATTTCCTTGCCAATTGACAAGAGCTGCTGCCAGGCTCTAGGAGCAGCTTGCCTGCAGCTCCTGCACTCGTATCTCTCTCTCAAGGAACTCGCTATGCCCCCAGATCTCTGTATACACATGTGTGCAGGCATGCACGTATATGAATCTAGGGGCACATGTGAATCTGAATATATATGCATACAAAGAGCCAAAGCAGACAACCGAGAGGCTGTCATTGGAATACTGTCTATCTACGTTGTTTTATGAAGCAGAATCTCTAATCAACTTGGAACTTGTTGAGTATTTGGTCTAGTCTAGCAGGTCAATGAACCCCAGGAATTCATATTTATCTGCCTTTCCAGTTCTTTGATAACAAGTCTATACTATCATGCCTAGTGTTTTTATGTGTCTCTAAGTGTCAAACTCAACTTCTCATGCTTGGAAAGCAAGTATTTTACTTACGGGTGCATCTTGTATTCCCTTACAATCTGTCGTTCTGATCCTGTGACATCTTCATGTGCGACCACAAGTCTCAGATGTAAAAGACTCAGGTGGTCAGTCCAGCTTCACTTAATCTCTCATTCTTAAAGTCAAATGACTAAGATATGTAATCATATCTGTAGGTAACCTTTCTTCATCACCTGAATTAATGTCAAGAGAAAAACTTTGAGAAGGCCTACTAACTGGGGTGGTGTGTGTCTGTGAGGAGAAATGTTGAGATTCTTAGAATTAGGCTAATTAATGAGCTATAAGCTCACACTTCAGGAAGTAGCATTTTTGTCCAGCTGGCCAGAATCCAGATCAGTGAATATCAGTCCACAACAAAGGACAGACTCAATATTGTAACATTTCAGCAGTGACATGGCTTACCAGGTATAAATAAAGACATCATCTGAATTGGGTTTTTTGTCCATGCTTGGTGTTCCTATATGATATAAACATTGTTAGCAGAATAGGACTTCAGGCTTGGAGAGTTAAAACATAAGAATTTGATAAGAGCATTAGAGGCAATAACAGGAGCTTCCCAAGAAAGGGTTAAACAGACATTTGAAAGCAGTAAAGTTATATTTTCATTGGAAATATCTAAAGTCTGTCACTATTTGGACATACTTTGGTTGATTTGTTGTATGATACTGCTTTACGTAAGGTGTTAATAGTTGTTAGATGGCACATGGGTGGTAGGATGATAGCCTTGTGTAATAACTGAAGAACAGCAAAGCTCAAGCCCTCACTCAACCATTTACATAGTGCATAATTTGGGCACATTTCTCTCTCTCTCTCTCTCTCTCTCTCTCTCTCTCTCTCTCTCTACCTATCTATCTATCTATCTACTTACTTAGCTATCTATCATCTATTTTCTAACCAGCTAATTACCTATCTCCTACCTTTCCCTACTTACCTACCTTATGTGTGTAAATATATATATATACATGTTGCATAAGCATATTCTGTATATATGTAAAGGTCAGGGGACAGTCGTCTTTGTGTGGGGATTCTCAGACTTCTTCTACCTTTTTGTCTGAGACAAGGTCTCTCATCAACTTTGTACTTGGCCATTTAGGTGAACATAGTTGTCTCCAAGCTTCCTGGGACCTCCTTGTACCTTGCTTCCTTCTCCCAGTTTTGGGATTATATGCATGTGCCACTTAATCTAGCTTTATTATGTGTGCTTTAGGAATCCAAACTCAGGTGTTCACACTTCCAAGGTATGCACTTTACCAAACGCAGCCATCTCCTAAGTCCTGGATGGACTTAATTCTAAGTTTCATTTTTCTGTAAATTGACAAACAGTTGACACACAAAGTAGTTATGTACAGTAAAAATTTAGCATGTTGAAAAGTATACTTTTAGTACATTGGTTTAGACTAAACAATAATGGAAACTACTTTTTTAGAAAATAAACAAGGGTCTAGAGATATAGTTCAGTAGATAGAGTGCTTGCTGCCCTTTAAAAAGACCTGTGTTTAGTTTCTTACACCCACATCAGACCACACACAACCTTCTATACCTCGACGTCTAGACTCTCTCTTTATAAGCACCTGCAATAACATTTGCACACCAGCCACATATAAACACAGAATAATAAATAAAACATAAATCTTTTAAAAAATTAAAATTATGTTGGATCTGGTGGTGTATGGCTTTAATACCAATACCTGGAGACAGAGTAAGTGGATTTTAAGACTTTATAGACAGCCTCATCTACATAGCAAGTTCCAGGCCAGCCAAAGCTACATGGTGAGTCCTTGTCTCAATAAGTAAATAAATAAAAATTGATAAATTAATTAATTACACACATGTGTATGAAATACATCATGCAGAAAGAGATTTCCAGTACATGTATTGTGTCTTGAATCCTCACTGCGTTGAACATAATCTTTGTCATTAGCTGTGTCGAAAACAATGTAGGTCTCTGAATACTTGAGGAAATGACTTTCTGTCACAGAAAAGAGGCAAAGATGATTAGATCATTCACTGTTCACTGGACCATTTAGTCAATCCATATTTATCTAGCAGAAAGCTAAGCAATGGAAAAGTCCATCTCTGTATTTTTAAGAGCCCTGCACACTCTAAAAGGAATGATTTGCAATCACACCATCACAACTTTTAAAAGAGCAACCTGACCACAACAAATTTTTTAAATAGAGCAATAAAGCATTTTTCTCATATTCTTCTAGAATCTGGAAACTCTCTCTATTATTTATTTTTGTATTTTGAAATTTATGTGTATGTGTATCTTTCTACATTTGTATGCCAAGTGTGTGAAAATGCTCTTGGGGCCCCGAAGATGTCAGAACTCGTAAAGATAGAGTTACAGAAAACATTATGAGCTACTCAAATGGGTGCTATCAACTAACCTGTAGTCCTCTGAAAAGCAGCAAGCACTTTTAACTACTGAGCCATTCCTCTAGCTTCTGCCCTTCTAAAAAATTATGTATGAGCATTCATGTGTTTCTCTGTGTGCGCAGTCATGTTGACATGAGTGGAGGTACATGCAGAGGCCAGAAGAGGGCAGAATATCCCATGAAGCTGCAGTTGCAGGTGGTCATTAGCTGCTTTAAGTGAATTCTGGGAATTGAACTTGGGGAGCTCTAGGAAAGCAGTAAAGCCATCTCTCCAGCGCACAGACGTCATTGTAAACAAGAAACAGTCATTTGTTATGCCAAGATCATAGATGAACATACAAATCAGGAAGAAGCCCAGTCTCCTAAAATCAATCCCTCAATGAGGGACCAGGTATTTTAGAGGTGATATTATGTCAGACAAAATAATACATGCTGCCTTTCCTTGTTCTTTCTAAAACTTTGTGAATGTGTTTTGTCTTGTTTACGTAAAAAGTTCAAAAGGCTCTAGATTCAGAGAACCCAATAAATAAGACAGGGTTTTAAGAAAAGGATGAAAATCTAGCCTCACAAAATTTCCGGAGAGAATTGCAAGGATTTGTACAGGTGTACATCACGATGTTATTGCTATTTGTGGAGGAAATGGAACTCATCTATATGGCCAGAAGCAAAGAAATGGTGTATTAGGCCACAAAATGGTGTATTAGGCAGGTTTTGCAAAATATGCATGAAGAATTTCGTAAATACAAGGAGATGCTTATGATATAATAGGAGTTGAAAGTGAAAGTAGCAGATCAGTGATGCAGCTCAGTGGATAAAGGCACTTGTTGCTTAGGACACATTGATCCCTGAGACCCATAAGACTGATACATGTTGATCACAGCATGAATACATGGGTATGCAAATACACACAATAAATAAATAAAATGTAATAAGATTTTCAAGTACAGCACAAAAATACATGATATACATTTAATGGTCATAAACATATTTAAAGTTTTCTTAGATGAGGAGACTATTGACTGCCCCATTTCTGCCAGGTTCACTTTAGAAAACCTGTTGCCACTATGACTAGTTGCAGTTTGATGAATGGAACCAAAGTGTCTGTGGCCTCCTGGTTGAGAGGAGAATTGTTGTCACAGAACTGTGATGGGTATGGTTGATTGATTCTCAACATCCAGTCCTACATTTTCTTTCATTGGTTTCTTGTTTTCTAAACGTTGGGAAGCTGAAACTCACATTTCCCATTATCTCTTGAAGCTCTCCTGCTGGGTGTGAATTAGCTTCTGCCCATTAGACACACATTTATGCCGTTGAAAACTAGCGCACAAGTCATTTCCCTGCTTCTATTCAAGCTATTTATAGAAACTGGAGGCACACAATTGTTATAGTAACAACAGATCAAGGAGCGTCCTCTACGCTTTCAGGGTTTGGAAGGCATTGGATTATACCTAAGTCTAGAACCCCAGTGGAGTGATGGCTTGGAGGAAAGAGCATTATGGGTTGGACAGTCTTATGGAGACCTGAACTTTGTGGTCCAGCCTATGGAACCTTCCCTCAGTGGTGACCCGTTGACTTTTGGGGCAACTGGTGTTTTTTGTTAATTTTTTGTCAACCAAAAATACAAAGAACAATTTCTGTTTTCTATCGTGATTTACATATCCTGGCTCCCAAAAGCACAAGTACAGGTAAAATGTGAGTTTTTATTTAGAAAAGTATTTCACAGTGTTAAATAACACACTTGGTTGTGCTTGCACATAATTGTGTTTGTGCATAAAGGTATATGTGTGCATGCATGCACATGTATTCAGACTTAACACATGTACATACAAGTATACACAGGTGTCAGGGATCAGTCAGTATTGGGTGTTCTTCCTCATGATCTCCTCTCTCTCTCTCTCTCTCTCAATATATATATATATATATATATATATATATATATATATATATATATATATATATATATATCTTACCCAGAACTCAGTGATTCCAGGGATCTGTCTGTCTCTGCATTCCCAATGATTGGATTACATGTATTCACAAGAAATGCTTGGGCAGTGTTTTTATATGAAATCTGGGGCTCAAACTCAGGTTCTTGTGCTTTTATCAACTGAGAAATCTCTTCTGCCCTGCCTTGTTGGGGGAGGCCACTCTGCTCTTTTGTTCCAGGATGCCTAGACCTGAAGTAAACAAACAGAAACTATATTATTCAAACCACTGCTTGGCCAATCACTTAAGCATATTGCTGGCTCACTCTCATATCTTTGGTTTACCCATTTTTATTATTTTATATTTTACTACGAGGCTCGTGGTCTACTGGCATGGTTCCAGCTGGTAGTCCATGTCTTTCTCCTCTGGTATCTTCCTCCCAGCATTCAGTTTAGTTTTCCCACCTACTCTGCTAAGCCACTGGCTAAAACAGATTCTTTTTTCATTAACCAATAAAAGTAACACATAAACAGAAGGACTTCCCACACCATTTCCCATTTTATTTTTAAACGAAAAGGAAGGTTTTAACTTTAAAATAGTAAAATTACATATAACAAAACAGTTATAGCAAGAGTTACAGTGCACAAGGACTTTCCATACCACTGCATGACTGTATTTTAAGTTGTTTTTCTGTAAGGATACATTAATGTGAGGTATGCATTGCTGTATAAACATACAGTTCTGAATAGTGGGTAGAGAACATTCTTGGGGATGATTTAACCTTATCCACTACTAGAGGCTCTTAGAATCAACTCAATACTTTAGAACAATGGTTACTATACACAACCATACAACACACTGAATAAGTGTATTCGGGAGACGGTTTTTAAATGAAGATTAATTTACAGAAGCTATGGATGGTTGCTATGGAAAATTACTACTTTCAGGATATACTTTTCCTATTTCTTACCTTACCATAATAACTGGTCTATGGTTCTCTGGGTACTTGCTGAGATGAAAACACTTTTGATCTGAGGATTCCTGCATAACTAGATAGTTGACAATGCATTCTCAAATCAACAAGCATTTATCAAGCATCTCCTATTTATCAGACAGATGGAAGAGATCCAAAGATGATTCACAAATGTCATTTTTTGTTTTTAATGTGGTTTGTGCATATGAATGCATGTGAGGGGTGTGTGTGTGTGTGTGTGTGTGTGTGTGTGTAAATTCAGGCACACACCACAATGTCTGTTGATATCAGAGGGACAACCTCAAATGATATTCCTTGTATTCCACCTCATTTGAGTTTCTTATGCTGTTCACTGCTGAATTCACCCAGATGACAGACAATGAGCTTCCAGCAATGTTCCCCTTTTTGCCTTCCATCTCTCTGTCAGAGTGCCAGGATTATAGATGTCTGTTACTGTGCTTAGTTTTATATGGATTCTGGAAATCTAAACTTAGTTCCTTACATTTATAGACCAAGCACTCTACCCATGACTTGCTTTGTTAGCCTCAGATATGAAAAAATTTTCAGAGATTGAAAAAAATCTTCTAATTTACTTGTGAAGGTAGAGTCATGTAATAGCATCTTAGTGAATGTTAATCAACTGGCTTTCTGAAGGAGAATGCACAGATACATAAATGCAGAAATTTATTAGAAATATTACTGGCTTAAAAACAAAGCATACAATTTAAAATAATGCTATTAGTAAGGTATGTAATCTTTCTCACAAATTTCATAGAGTGAATTTCCTGTTAGGGACTATATTCCCCACTTTTGCTGAACTCTTGTATCTATGGTCAAGTGATGGTTGAAAGATAAAACCTGAGGTCTGTAGAAATGGTTCTGTGGTTAAAGTGTTTGCCGTGCAAGCCTGAAGATCACGATTCAGTATCTATCTGAATGTAGCCTTTTGTGCTGACCTACATGCAATCTTAGTGCTCAAGAAGTGGAGATGGGGGTTCTTTAGAGCAAGCTGGCTAGCTGGACATCAGCAAGTTTGGTTTCAAACAAGAGATTTCCCCAACAATATGAAGACTGATCTAGGAAGATACCAGACATCAAGAATTACCCTCCATTTGTACACCCACCCACGTGTGTGTACTGTTTAAGCATACACATTTGCTGTATATACATACAAATGCAAAAAAGAGATGTTTTTAAGTCATCAAAACATAAACGACTTTTTTATCTGTGATAACACTGTTCCAACAAGAAGGAGGAAAGAGAAACCATAAGGATGTGTCAGCTCTTCACTAACTCATTCATAAATTCTTTTTCAATAAGATAAATGCTTCTAAATATTGGGAGACTGTTATCTTGAGTTTTTATGTAATACACAATGCAGCAACAGTAGATGCCATGTGTTTTATGTTTAATGTGAACTGTTAACATTATATCTGTTACTTTCTTAAGCATGGCTTATGCCTATAACACCAGTCTAATGCGCCTTTGTAGTGTTTTCCGTCATGTAGGAGTTCCCAGCCTCATCGATTTCAAAAGACCCATTAGCTGTTACTGAAGATGGCATTGAGAATAGAAGAGATGTATAGTTGCATATCATTCCATTCCCAGCATGTATTTAAAATAGAAACACATAATTTTAATCCCATGAATCATAATGAAATGTAGTTAATAACTAAGATAAGATGAGTTTTGGACATTTATTAGCTTACTTAATTTTTGTATTATAGAATTTGCTTTTTAATATTGTGATATTATATTGACTCTCAAATAATTGACTCTCAAAGTGAAATGAAGTGTAAAGATTACCTTTCTAACATGCATCTTGGGTGTGTTTGCTTCTATGTGTTGTGTATGAGTACATGTATGTAAGCACCAGTGGTATGTGGATGTACAGGTCAGAGAACAATCCTGGGTGTCAGTTCTTGCTTTTCTCCTTGTTTGACATGGGCTTTCTCGCTGTTCACTAATGTGTATGCCAGGCTAGCTGGCCCTAGACTTTGTGAGAGTGTGATTCTTCCCATCTCACCATAGGAGCTCTGCAATTGCCTAGGTGTGCTATAGTGTCTATATTCATGTGGATTCTCAGAATCTGAGATTAGGTCCTTAGGCTCGCTAGATTGGAGTAATCAGGGAGCTTCAGGTGCAATTGAGAGACTTAGCAATCTAGGAAAATATCTGGAGTTAATGTCAGCCTTTCCCTGGTAAGAGCACACATGTGTACATCCCCACATGAGCATGTATACATGCACATACATCCAGGCACACAATACACACTTACACATGCAAAAATTCATGTGAAAGACAAGTGGTTTAGTGTCTGTAATTTGGAAAAATGATTCTAGTAACAGTGTTAGGCAGGCAGAGAATCAGGTGTTGCAGGCGATAAGTTGCCTTGTTGGTGTAGGGGTATCAACTCCTAGTGTTGATATTGCTCCTTGTTGTACAACTTTACCCAGCTCTCTTCTCTTTGTCCTTCACTTTCTCTATATAATTTGAGGCTCTCCTGGCACAACCCCAGGTCCAATCGTAAGCAAACACAAATTTGTCGGTCCAGTTGTATAGGCTGGGATAGGCTCACAGTGTCCCACCTAGGCCCAGGGAGATGGTTCACTTGACAAACTGCTGAGGAAGGTGTAAGGACCAGAGTTTGATTCCCAGAACTCATGCAACAGAGCCAGAAATGGTGACGTGCTTGCAATCTCAGTGCTTTGGAAAGGTGTGACAGACAGGTAGACCACGAAGACTCACAGACTAGCTAGTCTTGTCTATTGGGTGAGATTCAGATCAGTGACAGAGGCCATTTTCAAAACAATGTTGCTGATGTCCGGGGTAACATGCTAGAGGTAGACTTCTGGTCTCTATATGTGCACACAATTGAGCATGCACACACACACACACACACACACACACACAGACACACCACACACACACTCTCCTATGTACTTGCACACATAAGAACCCACACCACATAAAGACACACAGATACAGATAACACAAATACTGGATTTATGAAGCTATGAACATAAATATATCAAAGTCATCACTGCATATAAATTTAAGAGTTTTAGCTAGATTCAATAATTTTGGAAATCAATATTTCAGGATCCTTTTTTGTTTCTTGCTTATCATATGTATGTATGCATGTATGTATGTATGTATGTATCTATGTGCGTATGTATGTATGTATGTGTGTCTATGTATGTATGTATGTATGTATGTATGTATGTATGTATCTATCTATCTATCTATCTATCTATCTATCTATCTATCTTCTATCTTCATTCCTGTGTGTGTCATAGCATGAACGTCAGAAGAAAACCTACAGGACTTGATTCTTTCCTTTTATGATGTGGGATTGAACTCAAATCCTCAGATTTCAGAATTTAAAGTCACCACCTTTAGATTGGGCAGAGTGATGCTGCAGGTGGTTAGTGCTGGTTGGCAGAGAACAGGAGGTAAGTAGAGCTTGTTTAGTTATTGGAGTTGTGGAGGCTCATCTACTGAATCCTCTAGGCTGGAAGCCAGGGAGCCTGAAGGCATCTTCTTATGCTTGTCTCCCTTGGAGCTGGTGTTACAGGCATGGGGAGGGCACTGCCATCATAACTCCGTTTCTCATGACTATGTAGCAAAGAATTTTAGCTCTGATCCTTGTCTCCAACCCCAGAACTGAGCTACTCATGTGAAAGTAACTGAATTCAGGTGTTTACCCACTCATCACACATGAGAAATACGGCTGCCACTCTTATGGATACAGCTGAGCACAAAACTGTCAATTAAAAAAAGGAAGGGAGCAAAATATAGAATCAGATGACTCCCTCAAAGAACACCACATAAAACACTTGAATGCCTATTCCTCCTGAAAAGATAATCAATTCTATTGAAGTTAAAACAACCAAGCAATTTATTACATAGGGTCCAATGAATAAGGATTTTGGTTATGAAGTACACTTGTTCAGATCCCAGCACCTTTATCAGGGAACTTACAACTACATACAACTCTAGCTCCAGGGAATCTGATGTCTCCTTATGGCAACACACACACACACACACACACACACACACACACACACACACACACACCACTAAAAATAACAAAATCTTTAAGATAAGGGGTTAACTGGATACACCCGAACACACCCACTCCTTCACTGTCTTTGTATTGATATTTATGAATCCCCTCATGTGTGCAAATGCTCACACTTGGGTGCTTTAGTCTCTGGAACTTCTATTCAGAATACTATGGATTATATGGCATTTGTCTTTTATTACTGGTTTATTTAAAATTTTATTTTTTGTTTTATATACTAAATTGGATCTTAGTTTCTTCCAGATAATAAAAGGAAAGAAAAGAAAACCTTACTAGCTTACATGTTGCTTTCAGCAATAAAAATTTTATCAGCAGTTAAACATTTATTCACCCACTCCATTCTCTCAGTCATTTGAGGTGGTTCACCACAAACTCAAGTAAATTTTGAAGGACCATAAAAGGATAAACTGTCAAGAATAGAATTAAAAGAGAGTTCTAATAAGCAGCCTACAATATGAGGACGGTAAGAGGCTAACACAAACCGTAACTAATTCTAACACAGAGAAAGGGACGGCACTGTTTATCTGCTGTGCTTCGAAAGTCACCAGGAAAGACCTGCAGAGTGTATGTGAGTTCCCCTGCCCTGGTGCTGGGTGCTTTCTGAATGTGGAGTTCTGTGTGGACCTGTGACGGTGGAGCTGTAATGTCTGATCCGGAGTCGGGGGGCTCGAGAGGAGGCTCAGCAGTTAGGAACCTGCTGTTCTTACAGAGGAGTGTTTATTTTCCAACATCTGTGCTGAATGCCCCATGACCTGCTTATAATTCCAGAGCTGGGGGATGAAACCCTCTTCTGATGACCATGAGCATCTGCACTTACATGAACACACAGACACACACACGAAGATGTAAAAGTGCAAACATCCTCAAAGACTGTAAACTGTCCAAGCCGTTCCGGAATGCCTTGAGCACAGTAAGTGGTGAGCAAGGCTGCTGTCCTTGCTTCACCGGTCTCAGGAGTCAATGGGAATTGCTCTAGCCCTTCTAGCCTGCCGCAGGTCTCCTCCTCTTACCCTATTACTCCAACTTCCAGTGCTCATCACACCCACTGCCATTTGAAATTGTTTTTAAAATGTTGCCTTTCCTAAGAGAAAAAGTTATATTTATTTATTCATGTTGAAGAAGTGGTGCTCGGGCATGCCATTGTACATGTGAGGAGGTCAGAAGAATTCTTGTGGGATGTGGACGTTTTTACCAGTTGGGTTCCAGAGATCACTCATTTAGGATGAACAAAATGTGTGCTTGTGTTTGTGAGTGTGTATGTGGTGTGTGTGTGTGTGTGTGTGTGCATGTGTCTGTGTCAGTGTGTTGCTATATATGTGTGTGTATATTATATATAAGTATACATATAACGTGCATATATACATGTGTATCAGTTACATGTGTATGCGGTGTGTGTATGTGTATGTATATTACCAGATGTTGTTTCCATAAATGCAGAGTTCTCACTCATTTGTATGCAGGATGTGTGCTGCCTGTGCACTCCTGAATGCTAGCGATTGGCATCTGTCTTCTTCAATTGTTCCTCATCTTTTTGGGGGTGACAAGGTCTTTACTCAACTTGAATTTTTTAATTCGAGAAGATATCTGAACAGTGAGTTCCTCAGATCCTCCTGTTTCACCTCTCCAGCCCTGGAATTGCAAGTGCACCCCATCATGCCGAGAATGTGACATGGGTGCTAGAGGTCTCTCTCTGTTCCGTATGCTGAAGAGCAAGCGCTTTACTGACTGAGCCACCTCCCCACCGTCCATCCACGATCTTTTTTTTGCAGCCTAGGAAACAAAGTGTTTTACTTTAGATGCTGGATAAAGGTGTCCAGCAGGAGAGACAGGAGGGAGGCTGGCTGTCATGAGCAGGAAGCCTGGAGACAGCATCGTGATCGTTTCCTCCTATATTAACTCTGTATTTGCCTATCTATGACAGGATCAATTCAGAACACCTGGAACAATTTGCTTCAATGATATTTGTTTGTCATCTCTGTTGTCATTGTTTGGACAGTACAGAAAGGAGGCCGAGATGTTCTAACAGTAACTGAGCCACATCTAGGTTCATCTTAGCACAGTCATGAAGAGAGAGGAGACAGAGGCAGGAGCTGTGAGTCAGACTACAGAGGTCGGAAGAAGAGTCCTTTATGAAGTTTGCTGGAAGGTTTCAGGGACGCACAAAGAAGTGAACTTTTATTTTGAAGATGTTTTAAATTATGTGTATGGGTAGGTGTGGAGAGTGTGCACCTGGAGAACAAGGGCCTCCAGCAGACAGAGAAGACTTTGGTTCCCCTTAAGTTGGAGTTACAGATAATTGTGTACTGAGCATAAGTCCTCTGCAAGAGCAGTCCTTGTTCTTGCCAACCAACACATAGCCTCAGCCCCAAGAAGCAGGTCAGATTGGACACTATTCATTTACCTTTCCTATAGAATGCATGGTAGCTTTCTCCCATGTCCCCAATCATCCTGGGGTACTGTCTGAAGATGGTCTCTATTGCTTTCTGTGTGTTTTGCTTTACTGCATTTGACCCTTCTCATTCCTCATTTCCCTTCCTTTCTCTCCTTCATTGACTTGTTTGTCCAGTTGTCCTACTTGCTCTCCCTCTGACATGCTATATCTTTCTAGAACATTCCTTCTTTGTCTTTTCTTCATGATTTCTTACTCAAAAAAATGTCTCTGGGCTTTTGTAATGAATATATTTGCTCAGGGTGGGTGGATAAATTAAGATTTTGCTCTCTCTCTTTCTCTTTCTCTCTCTCCCTCTCCCTTCCCCCCCCCTCTCTCTCACACACACACACATCAAGTTTCGTTCATTATTCTTTTTACAGGCAAATCCACAGAAAAATTTCCTCTATCCATACTGCTGGTTGGATAAGCAGTCAACAGTCTGTGCACATAGCAAACACTATAGGAAATAATAAGGAGCCTACTTAATACAAAGGGAATGAAAAAGCTAATAAAATTTCCCCATGGAGTATACACCTCTACCGTCCAATTCCAGTCAGGACCCTAAAGTCTGTGCTTTCAGCCATCAGAAAACCTGCCAAAGATGCTTTGTGAAAATTCATGTTTCTAGACATAAGCAGCATGGCTCAATAATTGTACAGAAGGGACAGGAACTGTTTTTCAGGTCATAGGATACTGGCCTTGTAAGCATGAAGCTCTGTGTTTTCTCTGGTGATGGTAGTGCCTGCCTATGATCCCATCATTCAAGTGGGAGCTAGAGGATCAGGAGTTCAAAGCCAGGTTCTGCTACATAATGAGATCAGTGGTAGCTTGGGTTTATGAAACACTGTCTCATAAAAAATGTCCAAAGAAAGCGTATTGGGAAGTTTGAGCCTACAATAAGAAATTATGAGAAATCTTGAACTTCAAGAGAATTGATGTTCTTACTACACTCAGTTCTGATAAACGTTTTTATTTTAGACTTCCATTTTCATTTCTTTTCTATCGCTGTAATAAGACACCATGATCATATCATTTCAGAGGGATAGAGTCCATAATCATTATGGCAAGAAGCATGGCAGCAGGAATGCATGCATGGCCCTGAGGCAGTGTCTGAGAGCTCACATCTGGATGCACAAACATGAGGCAAAGAGAGCGAATTGGGAATGGCATTTACTTTTAAATCCTTATACCTCTTTTCCCCCATGGTGACATACCTTCTCCAATAAGGCCACACCCTCTAACCCTTCCCAAACGGTTCCACCAGCTGGGGGCCAAGTGTTCAAACACATGTGGGTCATTCTCTTCTGAACCATCACAGATAAAGATGTTTGATTTGTGCTTTAATTTGTATTCTCATCAACATAAAGGTGGCCCACTAATCCAAATGACTGGAAGTTAAGGAGAACAAAGATAACTTAACTACATTGTGACCTTTCAGATAGTCGCAGCAGACAACTTCCTGGACAGTAAAGATGCATTCCAAATGAATCATGGCAAAATCAATTGCATAAGGAAGAGAGGCACTGGGGCCTAAATAATAGTTACTGATGCCCCAGATGTGACATGCTACCACAGACACTTCCAGTTACAGATGACCTGTATGGTCTTAACACAAACTTACTTCATTATTCTGAATTCCATCTATATTTTTATAAGAGAAGCACATTAAGCCAGTGATATGTAGGCCCATAAGAGTTTGCCAAGGGTTATTATCAGTAGAAAAATCAATTCAGAACTCTCCATTGTGGATGAAGCTGCTCCACTTTTTTATGTCTAGAGAGAGCCCACCGCCACCCATTCAAAAAAAAAAAGTAGTCAAGGTACCTGATTTCACCAAAACTTTCAGAACACTTACTCAAAAATAAATCCCTTTTTAATGAAAACTGTGCAGTCCATCTCTATGTCCCCTCCTTCTTCTTTCTTTCTCTCTCTTCCTTCATGGTTGCTTTTCTTTTATTAACTTCTTACTTGTCTGTGAGTCATTTCATCAAGTTTATGCAGTGATTGCTCCTGCTTATTGAGGTAGTGTGCTAAAATTGCACATGTTTTTATTCGCTACTTCATATTCAATTACACTCTCTCACACAACAAACTGTTTGGTAACTAGACCATACCTCTCAGTCCGGAGTAGATTTGTAGTGACATTACAGCAATCTTTTTCTTTTTGAAGTAGAAGTTTCCAGGCTCTTTGTAAGTGAAAATTTAGGTTTTCTTTAGTCTCAATTTCCACAAGATTGGAGAATCCATCAGTCCACTGAAACAACCAGAAAAAAAATCATGGCTGTGTGTGAACTGACTGAGAGATTGGTAGAAAGAAAAGCACATAGTTTTCTTTAGGAGTATAGCTGATAATAACAGGTTACCAAGCATTCACTGTACGGACATGACCATGCCATGCATTTTACACTGAATTGAGGGTGGGCTGAGGTAAAGATTTGTGAAGAGAAAAGTGATCAGATTGTGCTTTAAGGGTTTGAATCACATATTTCAATGCTGGGAAGGAGGATAGAGATGGGAGGATGAAGGTGGAAACTGATGCTAAGACTTGTACTTATAAAACAAACATAAGAATAAAGTGGAGTGTGGGATCTAGAGATAAGGACTGGGAAATAGATGGAACATATCATGTAGAACTGCATTTTGAGGAACACTGACCATTCTAACTTGGTTAGGCTCAGATAAAAATGGAATAAACCCAAAAGGAATGGGAGGACTGGGTAGGGAAGATGAAGGCTCTCCTGGAGACATTTTAAAACAGCAAGTAAAATTAAGTTGTTCTTGATAGAAAAAGTCAATAGTGCTAAATGAAGAGGATATGTCAGGTAGGAGCTGGGCTTCACTGTAACTTTTTCAGGATAATTTTTGGTGTGTGTGTGTGTGTGTGTGTGTGTGTGTGTGTGTGTGTGTGTGTGTTGTGGGAGAATTGTTTGTATTCTGTCAATCATGTTCTAAAAAAATGCTGATTGGCCAGGCAGGAAGTATAGGTGGGTCAACCAGATAGAAAGTAGAGGCCGGTTGATGAGAACAGGAGTATTCAGGGAAGTCAGGCATGGTGATACTTACAAATGTTCCTTTAGTATATAACATTGGTTTAGCTATCTTGATTTTTTTCCATATGAAATTGAATATTGTGTCCTGCGCTTATCTGCGGAAACCCCACTTTCCGATATGAGTGCGTGCTTCCCGAACCGAACCGTGAGTCTGGATCAATATCCAGACACACGACACACAGAGAGACCGGATCATTTGCCCAAAGGGTAAATGTCAACTTTATTCAGCACACGTAGGCTTATATACTTGGAGGCAAGAGGACAAGAGCCCCCTCCCACCTGGGAACCCTAACAGACAGATGGGAGGAGATTTAGGGTGCCTGTGAGGACCTTCCGTAGCAGGTGAAATTATCATAGCAATGACAGAAACAAGGCTTTGAACTAATTCCCTCTGGCTGGCAGAATGAGCAGGGGAAGCTAAGCTGGTTAGTGTAAACAATTCTTGCATCCTGTACTTCAGCCTCAGGAACAGGGAAGACAGGGCCCTATAATACTATTCTTTCAAGGTCTGTGAAGAATTATGTTGGAATTTTGGTAGGAATTTCATTGAATCTGTAGATTAATTTTTGGTAAGACTGCCATTTTTACGATCTTAATCGCACTGACCCATGTGACAGAGTTCTTATGCATCTCAAATGGACCTGGGTCTTAGTTATTCATATCACATAAGTACATGTCCAAGGCATAAATGCCATGGTGTACGTATTGAGGTTGGAGAACAACTATGGGAGTTGATTCACTCCATTCACTATGAAGTTCCCAAAAGTCAAATCAGACCATCAGGTTTGGCAGCAAGCACCCTTATGCACTGAACTCATTGGCCCTGGCCTAGAACTCTGAATTAGCTGAAAATGTCCCTAAACTGCCCATCTTTCGGTCTCCACTGGTACACATCATCATGACCCAGGTAATCGACTTTTGTGTATGGAACCCAGTGCTCTCTCTCTCTCTGCATGTGAGGCAGGCACTCAGCCCACTGAGTACATCACTAACCCCTTTTGCTATTTTTAGTGTTAAGTATATATTTTCTTTGGGGCTTTCTGAGCTTCCTCTAGGGCTTAATTTATTTTTTCAGTCAAATTGGAAAATTTCACATCACTACACATTCAAATGCCCATCTCTTTGCCAGTCATCTTTCTTCTAAGACTCTGGCTATGCATCAGTGAGACTGCACAGTGAGTGACCTATAGACCACCCAGGGGCTATTGTATTTTTAATCTTTTACTTTTATGCATCAATTCTGTAATTTCTAGCACTCCATTTTTAAGTCATCCAATTACCATTTTCTGCAATATTCTCTCTTCTATTAATCCTACAAGATGACCTTATAGTTTAAATATTATGTTTCCATTCTATAATTTGCCTTCAGTTCTTTAGGCAGATGCATTCATCATTTGAGAGTCCATTTGTTCACTCATATATGTCGTCATTGAACTCTTCATTCCGCTGTTTGTAAGTCGTTTCCTCAGACTTCAACTCTCAGTCTCTTCTCTGGACCCTTTTCCTCTGCTATTTTTTTTTCCCTGACTATGAAACAAAGTTCAGGATTTCACAGTGATGAGAATCATACAAATATAATATATTTATGATTTGCCTTTTCATATCCACAGGCAATTTAGATGTGCCTGGCATCATTATCTATCCCGAGCCAGTGTTTAATGTCTCCATAATAACCTTTCTATGGGATGTTGGTATAGGATGGAAGAATCAGCTGTTTAACAGGGTAACACAACATTATGATTGCCCACAATCATGAAAAGAACTGATGCCCAAATATTTAAAGTTGAATTCTGCCTTATTTGTTAACCAAGAATGCCAAGGACAGATGAAACAGTATACGGAAAAACTATTACTTTAATCTAATCTCTTGAACCTGTGTGTTCAGGAGCAGAAGGCTGGAAGCAGCAGCAACTTTGACAGAGTGGCTTCTTAATAGATGTGTGAGAGTTAATTAGAATCAAAGGGTTTTGCTAAAATGCAAAGAGAGAGAGAGAGAGAGAGAGAGAGAGAGAGAGAGAGAGAGAGAGAGAGAGAGAGAGAGATGGTATCAGTAACAGGCATCCCAAGAAACCAGTTAGTTGACTCACCAGGTAATCATGCCTGTGCCATGTCTGATAGTCAGAGTTTCATCATTGGAATCCACAGGAAAGGAGAGGAAAAGGCCATAGATGATCTCCAAACATCTATCATAACTAATTAAATGTAATAATAATAATTTTAGTAATCAAGACACCCAAACAAAAATGGGTAACCACCTCCCTGTGCCTCTTCCTGCTTGTTCTTATCTGATAGATTTGGGTTGTAGCCAATCACTCAGACTTCCTTCATAAAATCAACTCAGGGACTTTTTAGGGTATATAATCACATTTATTTATATTTAGCACACTTATTATAGTTTTTCAGTATTTATTAAAGCTAGCATGTTCCTTGTATTCTGAGACAGTGAGACATGGCTTTTGTTGATGAAGTCTGAATAGCAATTAGGAAATTGTTTCATGCTGTTAACTTGACAATTGCACATGTACCATAGTGAGGAGCTGCGGGCAGGCCTGCTTTTCGCCCTGCACAGCTCCCACATGGCTAGCTTAGCCCCGGAAATAACAACACACAAATTATATTTATTTAAACACTTCCTGGCCCATTATCTCTAGAGAGTTAGTTACTAGCTAACTCTCACAACTTGATTAACCCATTTTTAATAATCTGTGTAGCATCACGAGTTGGTGGCTTACCGGGAAAGATTCAGCATGTCTGACCTGGTGGCTGGCTCCATGGCATCTGCCTCATTGCCCTCTTTCCAGCATTCTGTTCTGTTTACTCCGACTACCTAATTTTCTGTCCTATCAAAGGGTCAAGGCAGTCTCTTTATTAACCAATGAAAATAACACATAGACAGAAGGCCTCATACATCACAGGTACTACTGACTCTGCTAAAATCTACCCTTGCTTTCTGAGTTCCCAAGTGAGCTCCTATCAGATACTGTATTGCTAACACTTGGCATTCCTTAATCTCTTAGTCTCACTGTGGAGGTTCATATTGATCACCAACTTGGTGAGGTCTGTCTAGTATCACTTGGACTACCTGGTGGGGGTCAGTTTCTAGATTGGATTAAGTGAGGTAGGTAGACCCACCATAAATGTGAATGGCTTTATCCCATGAGCTGGCCTCCTGGATTGGATGTGAAGGGGAAAGTGAGGTGAGCAGCATTCTTCTCTCTCTACCTCCTGACTGTGGATGCCATGTGACCAGCTGCTTCATACTCCATGCTTCCCCTAGGTAGTGCAATGACCTACGCTCCAAATTCGTGAACAGAAACAAACCCCTTATTTCTCAACTTGCTTTTTTAGGGTTTTATTGTATGTTTGTTTGTTTTTTGCTTTTATCTGTCATAGCAATGAGACAAGTAACAAATACGTTCACTTTTTAGCTAAATCTGAGAATCATGATAGGTGTCTAAAAATTGCACCTTTTAGAGGCAGCGTCACATTTGATTTACACTTTTCAAAGGGGCTGGGGCAGAGGGTGGGTCTTCTAAGTTCATGGCTCCCACACATACCACTGAGAGATTCCATTTGAAGTTTTAATGATAGCCTAAGCAGCACGTTGAAAGGCAGCCAATAACATCCATCTCTTTAAATAAGTAAGCTGCAGGGCTGAAATAACTTTGGCTTTATTGCTTTTAAACTTCATGGAGCCCGGGTTAAGCTCTTGGCTATGTTACATCTGAGAAATACAGACCTCATTTCACCTGTTCCACACAGCAGCTGCGGTTTTATTTGGAAAATTGATGAGGGCATTAAGTTTTGAACTCGTGTTGATTCTAATGTAAATAAATGCCTTCATGACTTCATAGTTGGGAGTACCACTAATCCAGGCCTTAAAATTAAGGGTTATCTTGTTGATTGGGGGAAAATTAAGGCAATCAACTTTCAAGGCTTTAATAAATGAGATTGAACACTTAAAAATCATTTTGAAGCTGGTTTTAAAAGGAGATGACTAGAAAATCAATAGTATTATAACACAGCCATGAAAGCAGAAGCATCTATATTCATTTTAAAGTTGTTTTCTTCGCTGTTTGCATTGAATTTATTAATAAGGGGCTTAAAATAACTATATAAATAATTGAATATGCTTTAGTAAGAGAATGTACACTGTATCTTTTGGTAGCAGTTCATGTAGAGAGAGGCCCAAGAAGCTGAATTTCTAAAAGAAATGATAATTTAGGCTTACCAGACTTCATGTATATTCATGAAATCAAATGTTTTCCGAGGAAGTCAGAAGTACAAAAGGCTCAATCATATTCCTGGCTGTAATACTTGTTGGTATATATGTATGGGTATGTTTTATTAAATTATGGAACTTGATGAGTTGACCTCAAAACTAGCTAAGATGAATACATCTTGACATGCAAATTATTTCCTCTCTGCATTCCTTCATGAAGAACATCCTAACTCACATTTATAGTCAGGGTATAAACTAGAGAGATTTTGGGATAAATTCTACTTAGCATGTGATGAAATCTTGGGTGTGATTTTAAACAAAAGTTACGGTCATTTCTTAGTGCACAGGTGACTGATCCTAACTCAGTCAGTACTTGGAATGTATTTTGAACTGTTATCACAAAAAAACAAATGGGTTCTGCATTTTGTTATAATGCTTTGCTTTTTGTTCAAAGCAGACTTCTGGGGCACTGCAGAATTGTTATTAGACATGCAGGATTGGGACTTGGAGTTCATGCAATTCAAGCTATAAGGCTTCAGTCTCATGCATATTTAAGCAGATGGCCAATTATTAGTGTTTTGAATTATTAAAAATAAAATCAGCAGAATCACATACACTGGATTATCATTGTCAGTTTGTGTCCCCATTTATTGGTGCCTTGGACTGAGCAAGCACAGGACACTGGGGTGGATGAATCTCTGTCTTGAGTTTAGTCAGTATTATAATTATAAAAATGGTTTCCACTTGTTCTAAGTTTACTGCATGGTGAACTCCACATTACGTTGCTAATTGTGAAAATCCTGTTTCATTTTAATAAAAGTGACAAAAGAAATACCTTTGGTTTTGGGATAAAATCATGAAGTCTGAAGACTTGGATGTGAGGATAAAATTATAACATGAATAAATAAAAGACTGGTAATGCCACATAGCCTTCTTATGTCCCGGGTCCTAACCTAGGTCTACTATTGCTTCTTTCTCATAATGAGTCATCCAGCTATATATGCTGACCACAGAACCAGTACCCAGGGCATTGATAAGCCGTGGGAGTACTGGTCCTGTCTTCTGTTGCTGGGCTCAACTTTCAACACTATGGATCATACTGACCCAGGAAGTGTTCTGTCTAGTGAGGGATGGGGAAAGTGAGTAATGATTCTCTGAAGGAAAAACCACGAGCAGGGCAGAAAGCTAATGCATTTTCTTAACCCTTATCTCCTCCAATCAGAACTTTAGTTAGCCTTTTAAATGGCTTCGTGGGAAAATCACCACCTCCAGGTACAAAGAATGTGCGGAGGACACGGTAATGAAGAAAATGACCTCAGCATGGGCGTGAAGGACAGAGAAGTCTCCCTGAGACCCCTTTCAGGTTTGAAGATTCTCTAGAAAATCTCCCTGGATGAAGCAAGAAGGCATGTTTATAACTCTGACTTATAATAAAAAGGATCGAATGCAGAATTAAGAAGGGAGGCACTACTTCTGGGAGACATTGAACCACACCTTCTGGTTATCCTCCAGTATTGTAGGCAGTGCCCTCAATCACCTCCCATGGGACAACCCTTGAGCAATGCTTCCTCCTTGAGAAGACCATTAGTTTTTTCAGCACCAGGCATTTCAGCACGGGATATGGACACTTAGACACCGAGCATGCACTCAGTCCAGCTGCTGCAAAGGAAAGTGTGTGCATAGCATGACCCACATAGTCCACATGCCTGGCTTATGTTTAAGGAGCTGATCAGAGTTGTAAACAATGGGAAATTGTCCAAATATCACTTCCTAAAAGTTAGCTTTGAGCCAAATTTGAAAGCTTTCCTATCACCAGCTGTCTCAGGCCCACTGTTTCCACTAACACATACTAGCGCATCTGCAGCTATGTGAACACCGATTTGTAGAGAAAAACATATCCATGTGCAAGGACAGAAGAGTCATAGAGTACGATGCAAGAGGGGCTTTGATCCTGCCATCTCATGCTCAGACATTTATAGGACCCCCGGCCCAGCTTTGCACTATTCCCCTGCTTTCTGTGGAAGGATGGCGTGTTAGGACATGACAGCTGACTTCATTTTTCTTCTCTCTTCTCTCTCTATAGAGTTTTAGGTACTTACTGACAGCATTCTCTCTCTAATCCAGTTTTCTTTCTCTGGAGCAGTTCTTCACACTTACCATAGGACCAAAGAATGTCATCTGGAATCTTTGGTGACATCTAAATGGGGTTTCCCCATTGGGTACTAACTAGAAACCTAAAGATATCAAATTTATCCTTTAATCACATGGCTGCTTTTATTGATGTTTTTGTATTTAATTTTTGTTTTATTTTTCTTCTAGTAGCATCTCTGTGAGACAGGAAAATGCTTACATAGTCTAGGATCTGGAAAGTGAAGGAACCAGATGCGAACTCAATTACCTCCTTTTGGAAGAAAAACATTTCCATTGAAAAAATAGAGTTATTACTTCATAGCAAGAATTAACACAGATAGGCAATCTTAGCCAACATTTAAATAACCCTTGCTTTTGTGGTCTCTATGGGAGTTCTGGCCAGAGCTCACTGCTTACTCTATGGTATCAGACCCAAGGTTATGATGGTTTAGACAGGGCAAGAAGTTGAGAGTGATCAGAACTTGAGATTATTTGGTGAAGCAGCGATTATATTAGGATAAAAAGCCCTATTTGGTTACCAAATCAAGAGTGCATGATGAGGTGTGGGGAGACAGCTCAGAGAATGCACGTTGTGCAAGCTTAAGGAGATGAGTTTGAATCCCTAGAACCCGTGTAAGAAGCTGGGCATGGATGTTTCTGTGCCTGTGACTTTAGGCACTGTGCAGAAGGGGAGGGGAGCAGAGACAGGAGAACTGCTGGCTATCAACCTAACTCCAGGTTCAATAAGAGAACCTGTATCAAGGGCATAGGGCAGAAAGTAAGGGAGCAGGACATCTGACATTGATGAGCTTCCTCATGCACACACACCTGCACAACACACACAAACATCAGACAGGGAAGGAGGGAGAGAGAGAGAGAAAGAGAGAGAGAGAGAGAGAGAGAGAGAGAGAGAGAGAGAGAGAGAGAATCATCCAAGAAAAGAAATAGATCTCAAGCTATGATGGTGTGGGCATACTCAAGAAGGAAGAAGTGAGTGGGGGTGGGGGATGGGTAGTAGAGCTCAGTATAAGGCAGAGATGTAATTATTTTTGCAGGAACCAGCTTGGATATTCATTTTTAAATCTAACTTATTATAACGTATTTCCTCTTTGTTTGGAAAGAAGCTGTCAAATAACCGGGTGGGCTATGCCTTCCAAAGATGGTTTGAATTCAAAAGAAGGCTCAACTTCCTCAGGTTTCATTTGCTACTTCACAGCTGTTGAGACGCCCATTCAGGTGGGAGTGCTCATCTTATGGAGACATATGACTGCAAAGGGTGTTTAATATTCAAGAAGGCTTTTTTCTTCAACATTGCACCTTAATATATTGACTTGGGCCTCATTGAAAATCTTGAGACTCAGGTTCCGTGATCTATATACTTAATAAACCTTTAAATAATGGAACAAGATAGACTGGAAGGGCCAGCTGTCTTTGTTTCTGCTTTATGCCTGCAGTTTCCTGGGAGTGAAGATTGGGAATGAGACTGATCTTGGCAGTGTTACAGAGCTAGGGAAGGTCTCTCATGTTCTCATATGGCTTCTTACCATTGTTGGCACATAGAAATGCTTTTTTCCTTCCTGTTTAATTCTCCTACATGACTCCAGTTTTTTTTTCTGTTTCTTCTTTGAATAATTTGCTTTCCTGGGGTTCATTAATACTTGAGAGTTATTTGTTCAGCTTTCAGGTTTTGCCTTCAAATAGAGAAGGTTCTCATTTCTCATCTGATGCATTAAAATAGATACAGAGAGTGGAAGAGCTTTGCGCTTTGAATGTGAAATGTCCTCCATAGGCTCATGTGTTTGAACACTTGGTCCCAGCTGGTGGTGTTGTATGTGTTTGAGAAGCTTGTAGGTAGAATCATAGGTGGTAGAGCTTTGGTGGAGGGAGGTGGTTACTTGTGGTCAGCGAGGTCAACCTTGCTGGTAACCTTGCTCCATTTCTTGATTATTCTACTTCCTCACTGCAGACACAAGGGACCAGCTGTGTCCCTGCCATTCCTGCTGCCATGTCTTTCCAACGATGGACTGTGTGTGCTAAAACTGTGAGTCAGCATAAACCCTTCCTCTCCTAAGTTGCTTTTCCCATGGTGTTTTTGTCACAATAATGAGAAAGTAAGACAGGGAGGTCTTCTGAATGGGGATAAAACAAGTGCAGTGTGAACTGGTGCCGAGGACAACTGTTTTATATGTCCTAGATCCCTGGTGTGAAGCCACTTCACACAGTGACCAGGTGGTGTCTCATATCTTTTCAGTTACTTACAAGAGTTCTGAGCATCCAAATCCATATGCTCATATGTGTACATCAAGAAGTTAATGGGCTGTACCATCTGTGATTAAGAGACTTTATAAAACCTGGCTGGACATCAGCATAATTGAACATTTTGATTAAAGTTATAGACCCCTGTGTCTCTGGTTGAAGGGTGTTGCACTGAACCCTCCATAGTTAGGGATAATCTCTACTGTGAGTATACTTTGAGCAGACCACGCTGGAAGGCAGAGCTTGAATCCAAAAGGGCAGAGAGAAGCCAGTGAATGTCTTTCTAAGTTATGTGTTATCCGTGTACACTATTCAGAAGGGTGGAAGAAGAGGGCCCTCTTTGTGAAATCAAAAGAGATGCTATGAATCTTCAGTAGTTTAAATACCTGTGCAGTAGGGAATGACTGTGGTTGGGAGAAGAGCCATATCCAAGGTACCCAAGACAAACCAGGCACAGCACTAGAGGCTGGTGGCTGGGGAGGACAATTCTCCTGTCCACACTTAACACATGGTAGTTTCTCTTGGCTCCATCTCTGCTTTTGGCAACAAGAAGTTGGCGTGATTTCTAGAATATGCCTGTCTGTATTTTTAGTTACCTCTGCCAGCCACTCACTGTGAATCTGGGTTATATAATTCACAGCTCCAGGACTCTGCCCCCCAGGCCATCCCACCACTATACCACTCACAAGCAAGGGGTATTTTTTTTTTTTAGTGGGAAAACTATTTTCCAACACTTGACACCAAGTATCGTACTCAGGTACAATTTCTTCAGCACACAATTGCAGTTCCAGTGCAGGCTAAGGCATAATTATGAAGGCTGTCTCTGTATTTGCTGTCTACCCTGTAGTTAACAGGGAGGGATGGTCTCCTATTTTCTATTAAATGTTTTGAAAAAAACCCAGAGACATGACAAGGTTCAGGCACCACACAGAATTGGGGATTGGAGTGTCTTCACTTTGATAGGCAGGAACACACTTTAATTATCTACTTAGTATTTTTTTTGTGTTTTCTATAAAAAAAAACAAGGATGATAACTTTGTTTCATGTGCATATAAGGAATGAAATTGGTTTGAGAACATGGCCAGCTTTCCTTTCTCTAATATTTTCCAATTTTAACAATTTATTATTCTCACTGTATGTAAAATACAAATAATAATAAAGGACAGTATAAAGTGCAAAACAAGGTGAAAGATCCATGGTATCACAGTTCAGTTAAAAGTTCCACCAATCTTTGCATGCATTTTTATTCAATCTTTTTAAAACTCATATTTACTTATTTATTTGTTTGTTTAATGTGTGTGAGTGTGTGTCTGCATTAGTTTGTAGATATCACATGTGTGCAGGTACCTGTGGAGACCAGAAGAGGGCATGAGATTCCCCTTTAACTGGAGTTTCAGGCAGTCACCCAGTGTGGTTGCTGGCCAAGAAACTGAGGTCCTCTGCAAGAGCAATAAGTGTTCTTACTGAATTACCTCTCCAGTTCCATCCAGTCTCTTGTTTCATGTACCCACGTCAAAAGATTATATTATATAAATTTTGCATTCTGAATATTTTTATTTTATACCATATAATGCGAAAACATCCATTATTGCGGTAAGAATATTATGTTCTAAATAATTTCAATTATTTGCTGATGGCTTCTTATAAATCAAAAACTCGCATAAGATATTAATCATCTCTATCTAAAATTGTTAATAGTGCTAAATTGTTAATAGCGTTAAAGTCATTCTGACATGACCGCAGAGACAGAAATGAAGCCTCAAGTCCTGGCTCTGAAACTAGATCTGAGCATGTAAATAAATCACTTAAAAACTGAGGGGGCAGAGTATAAAATGCAATTCATGCTGTCTTGCTTGTTTTCCAAATTATTCCCACTCCGTCCTCCCAAGAACGAGCTGTGTCACACACGAGCACTACACACTCTTTCTCAGGTTTCTCTAAATTTGCAATTTTATCCATTCACACATTTTCTTTTTGAACTCAATTTCATTATCCAGGGCAGATATGAATCTGGTACCAAACTCCTCACTATTTTTCTTTCTCTGGGGTTCTGTCTTATCCAGGATCCACACCAACACCATGTGGGGACACATTCACATACTGGGGTCCTGCAGACATCCCTCTTGGGCCTTTGCAATCCCAGCAACTGCCTCTCACAGCCTCAGACTAGCACCTCCCTTTGTGCAATGCAGTTCTGCCTCTTCTTATGAGAGCATCTGAAGCCCCCACTCCTCCTGGGACGTTTCTGGGGTCTAATCCTTAAAGGGCACTGAACTGCTCTCTGCCATGTTTCTGTGTCTTGAAGTCAAGTTAATCTAAAGTGAGAAAAAATATTCATTCTTAAAAACTATGAATTTAGATATTTTTAGGGCTTCTCATTATTTCTGGCAAAGGTATCAGCATATCAGATATTCATTTGCTTTTTACTACATTTCTAATATCGTTTATGCTCTTCCTGTTCAGGTGATTGTTGTTCACTTAGGCATGACCCTGTTTTAAACCAGATCAGTCTATGATACCCTTTGAAAAAATTATGAATGAGTATGGAAGGTGAAGTCCCCCCAAACTAGAAAACTAACAAAGTAGATGACGAAAAGGAAAAACCAGTCTGAGTTAGGTTGAGAATTCATCCTTACCAGCTATAAGACACCCATGCAGCTCTTTCTGTTTATGCAAAAGTTAAAATTGCTAATTTCTACAGTTGTGCTAAGTAAGTAAGGACTTATGGGTTCACGCAATGTTGACTTTACTTGAGATCATTCTAGGATATCCATTGTTACAAATTGTTGGAAATGTTTTTAGTTATGTGTCAGTCTTAAAAAGGAGTCATATAAAATATGTATTGATGTCCTATGAGATTTTAAGAAATAGAAGAGCCTATTAGCATTTGGCATTCACACCAAAATCTCTAATCACTGAGTCTCAGTATTGGTCTGTGGAGATGATTCTGTTAGCAGAGTACTTGCTACACAAGCGTGAAGTTCTAACGTTGGAAATCTGGGATCTGCAGAAAGATCCCCGCTCACAACAGAGCCCACCTCTGACCCAAGGGCTAGAGAAGCAGAGACAGGAGGACACCTGAAACTCTCTGGCCAACTGGTCTGTCAGAATCAGTGAACCCCTGTCTTAACAATGAAAGTGAATGACTGAGAAAGAAATTTGAAGTCAACCTTTGCCCTCTCTGCATGCACCAACCCAAGTATGTGTAAACATATATCACACACATACACACACAAGAAGTCTTCAATACTAATTGTGAAACTATAATAAAGATCAAGAAATTCATTCACAAATCACACCTGCCAGTTTCTAGTATATGTTTAGCTCCTTTTGGGAAAAAAAAAAGCTGAGTTTGTGGTAGAATAAATTTTTATACGGTTTGATAATAGTCTACTTTTAAAGCAGCCAAGAAGCATAATATTATATTTTTGTACAACAGTGAAACTACTGAAAAAGATAACATGGCTAAGTTATGGGCAATTCCTTAAAAGAGGAGACATAGAATGTGAGACAATCTGAATTGGATTCCATCTTAAAAGATGGAATCTTTTTTTCTGAAAGAAAGAGAGTCTCAAGACCAAAGAGACCTCCATGAGCTGTCAGGGTATCAAGCGCGAAAGGGCAGAATTGAGATGAAAATCTAGGGGCTGGAGAGATGGCTCAGAGGTTAAGAGCACTGATTGCTCTTCCAGAGGTTCTGAGTTCAATTCCCAGCAACCTCATGGTGGCTCACAACCATCTGTAATGATATCTGGTGCCCTCTTCTGGCCTGCAGGCATACATGTAGACAGAACATTGTAAACTAAATAAATACATCTAAAAAAAAAAAAAAGCAGAGATGAAAATCCAACTCCCAGTCTTGACCTTCTCCACCCCATTAGGAATTTTATCCACCTCATCAGACAGCCTCACCTAATATCACTGTTATCTCTCTGGATTTTTCAAAATACTATCTAAGGGGGCTAAAAAAAGTGGCTAAGGGGTTAAGAGGTCTCGCTGCTCTTCCTGGGGTTGGGAGCTCTATTCCCCTCATTTCTGTTAGGCAGCTTAACATCCTGTCACACTAGCACCAGTCTATCTTTTTCTTCAGGCCTCTCAGTGCACCCACACATATATGACAAACACATTCATACACATGCACATTAATGAAAATTAAATTAAAATAATAAATCAAATATGAAATAAAAATGCATTTAAGTTTCAGTTCATGTTCTGTATTGACAAAATTTAGTGGTTGCAAGCATTTTATTATAATTGTTATTTCCTTTCTTCCCCATCGCATAAGCCAGTTTCTATGGCTTAGTCTTTTCATTCAAATAACTCCTTTTAGTAGAAATAAATCTCTCATGGCTTTTTATGCTATATGTCAAGCTCCCTTATGAATCTGTCTAAAACATCTGACAATTACATAAATCCCATGGCGGCAGGGACTTGCCTTCCACACATCTAATTAACCTTTAATTGTCTATTGTGACTGCCGTGCACTTCGATAGTTGCTTGATTTTTATTATCCACCTAATTAGTGTGGTTTAAGTGGCTTTTTATGTCAGATTTTATTATATCAGCTTGCTTACACAATTTTAGGACACACCAGGGAGTTCTAATATTGGTAATGCTGAAGTATTCTATGTATATATGTGTTTGATTTCCCTTTTATGGTAGCAAGTGCTTTGACCAGTTTCTCCCACTAGGGTGTATGAGTAGTCCATGAAATTCCTGACTGCTGGCAAAAGGCTTTCCATTAATTGTGCATCAATAATGAACACAGCCAGTCAGTTTCAAGTGGCATTTCTCCCCCAATAAACCATCTTGGATTTCTGAAACAAAGGGAAAGAGCTGAACAAGAAACATCAAAATGCTACAATCCAGGGAAAACTAGCAAATGTGTTTAAATAGTTGCTACAGTCATGCCTTTCTAATTTAGAAGCAGTCTGTGGATTTCAACTGCATGGGTATTTATCTATGAAAGGATGGTGAAGCCCCCACTGATGTTACACGTGCAAATGTGGATTCTGCCTACCACTGACTTCTTCTCATTTCTTATCTTTGCTTGTGGCAGTCTTTTTTAAAGCAAGATTCACCTTTCCATCGATGAAAATATTTGAGTTTTCAAATCCCAATTGTATATTTTGTTCATCTGTGAACTTCCTGTATCATTGAATATTAGTCTGAGAATAACTTGTTCTGTTCTTACAGAGGAGACAGTTGTTAAAGTTGTTAAAGCATGTTAAAGAACCCTCACTACGATCTGTTTCTTTGGTCACTATAAACTGTTCTATTAATTTCTTTCCTTGGTTACTTAGCTTTAAAACAGAATTAATATGTCTGTTGTGGCTAAGGAGACAGCTCAGTGGGTAAATTTGATATGGGATATCCCTCTATAGGCTGTGATTACCATTAATGAATAAAGAAACTGCTTTGAACCTATAGCAGGGAAGAACTTAGGTAGGTGGGGAAGACAGAACTGAATGCTGGAAGAAAGAAGGGCGGAGTCAGAGAGAAGTCATGGATCCTCCACTGGAGATAGACACCGGAACTTTAGCAAGTCAGCCACAGTCACCGCCACATGGCTATACACAGATTAATAGAAATGGGTTAATTTAATATGTAAAACGTAGCCAATAAGAAGCTAGAGCTAATGGGCCAAGCAGTGATTTAATTAATGCAGTTTCTGTGTGGTTATTTTGGGCCTAAGCTAGCCAGGTGGCCAGGAACCAACAAGCAGCCTCCTCCAACATAAAGGGCTGGCTGCACAAGTGTGAGAACCAGACTGCAGATCCTCACAATCCACATGAAAGCTGATGTGGTCATTTTGTCATCTGTAACCCCAGTGTTCCTGTGGACAGATTATAGAGTAGTGACAGGAGAATCCCTGGTGTTTCATGGCCAGCTAGCTGATATATGCAGCAGCAAACAAATGACCCTTTCTCAAACAAGGTGTAGAGCTCAGATCAATACCCGACCTTGTCCTTTGTCATAATCTGTTCATTGGCATATAAATGCTTATATATACACATTGTATGTCCACTCACCTCTCCACACATATTATAAAAGGAATAAATGGATTGTTACTAGAACACTGTATCTTGCTTTGTGTTTTTGAGAAATACAGAAGATCTAGTGCTTCGTACAGTCCTCAATTTTGTGTGAATAGGCAAAATGTTCCTTGGCAATTGCCTTACATTAGGAAAAACACAGTGTAGAAGGAAAGCTCAAGGATAGGCTGTCTCCCTGCAGAACCAGAAGCAATGAGTCCATTCCCTGTCTTTGATTCGTTGTCATAGGGACACATGCTCTGTACAAACTCAACTGGGATAACTGTCTTTACAATGGGAAAAAGAAGACTATGTCATCAATTATTATGAATAGAAATGATTTCAAGAAGTCAAAGATTACTCTGGATTAATTATCATATTTACTGAGCACCTTCTGTGTATTAGGGATTGAGATGAGGGACTGTTAGATGCCTTAGGGGACAAAGGTGCTTGTCACCACACCTCAGTGTTGAGTTTGATTCTCAGGTCCAGCCTGGTAGAAGAGCATTGGCTTCCTTTAGCTGTTCACTGATATGTGCACCGCTGCAGTACTAAGTACCAAAAAAATGGAAACAAATTATTTTGGCTAAAACTGGGCTGGGAACCAATAATGCAAAAATTAGTTTGATATTGCTGACATTACCTCACTGCTCATTATTTTACAAGTGACATCCATTTAATGCTAATTATTTTATAGTGTGATAAAATAAAGTTGATAAATAGATAAGATAAATAGATAACTGGACTGAGAACTGTTGGAAAGGTCCTCATACATGTTTTCTTGTTATAAACGTAAATGAGGAGATCACCTGCCCTACAATCTTAGCCACCTGAGCTCAATAACTGGAGCCCACATAAAAAGGCAGACGTGGCAGTATATATCTGTAATTCTATGATGAGATTGGAGATAGATATAGAAGAATTGCTCAGAAGCTCATGGCCTGGCTAGCTTTGAGGAAGTACCATATATCAGCGCAAACAAGAGACACCTTGTCTCAAAAATTTTGTACGGGAGAACAAGCTCTGGAAAACTATGTGAAGACTGCAACACTCACATGTGACTTGAATATACTTACTCACATGTAAAATAATAACAAATAAACAAAATAAACCTGAATTAACTATATTCATAAGGATAATATGTCTATGGATACAGCAAATGTCAATATCGATTAAAGAAGCACAACATAATTATGACTCTTTAGGTGATGACTTGCAGTTTCTTTTTCCTGAATTATGCATAAAACCTTTGGTATCTATGTGTTAGGGTGCTTGCTTGTCTGTGGGGGTGTGTACATTCTCATATGTGCAAATGTGTGGGGAGGCATAAGATGATCTTGGCTTTGATTTCTCAGGAAACATTGTTTCCCCCTTTTTTTTTCGGTCCTAAGATAAGGTGGATCATTTTTGCCCAGAATTCTCTAAGCAGGCCAGAATGGCTGACCAGTGAGCCCCAGTGATCTGCCTGACTCTGAATTCCCAATGCTGTGGTTACAAGAATGCATTGCCACATGCTAGCTTTTGACACCTGCATTAGAAAATACTTCTCCATGTTTGCAAGGCAAACGACTAAGCTATCTTCCCAATCACTAACTACACTTATTATGTTCCACAACACTGTAGAGCTTTCCATTAAAACTCCTTTTCCATTGATTCATTTGGTTCCCCTCAGTGACCCAAGGAGGAGATACTGTATGAGTTTGGAGCTTTACTGCGAAAGAGACATGATAAGTTTCTTCTAGTCTATTTAGACTATCATTAACTAATGAAGAATCATGCCTTGAGAACTTACTCTCCCTTGGCCTCTGTTGAGAACAAAGAGATATCTGTCATTGAAATACCCAGAGGCATGGGTTTATATTGACAGGAGTTTCTGTCCTGCCCAGCCCTGCAGCCATCCAGTCCCAAAGACTAGCTAGACAGGGAGTCTGGGGGAATCCTTCTGTTTCTGCCTCCTCAGCACAGGGATTACAACCACAGTGTTGTACTCAGTGCTAACTGCTATATGGATTGAACTAATTCTTTCATGCTTGTGTGGCAAGCACTTTATTGACCGGGCAATCTCCTGAGCCCTGATATATTTGAATGTGTGTGTAAAAGGAGAAGTGGGCTGCATTCCCAGAGCCTGGCCGCCTGGCTAGTTTACACCCGAAGCCCCATGTTGGGAGCCAGATAATGCACGAAACAATCCCACACCAGTTTGGATTCAAAGGGTTATTTATTTGAGGGGAAAACCTTACAGAACACCGTTCTACATGACAGCCAGGAAAGGAGTCTAGTCGCTGGAGCAAAAGAGAAAGCAGAGGGCTGCCACTACTTTTTAAAGAGAGAGAGACCATGCCCCAGTGGGTTGGTATCTCAGTGGCTATTGGCTGAAGGAGCAGAAGAAGCTCCCACAGTGTGTGTGTGTGTGTGTGTGTGTGTGTGTGTGTGTGTGTGTGTGTGTGAAGACAAGTCTCATGCAGCCCACATAGCTTAGGAGCAGCCTGAGGTGAATGATGACCTCATGTTCCCAATACTCTTCCCCCATCCACCCCCAAAATAATTAGGAGTACACCCTGGTTTAGGCAGTGGCGAAGATTGAATCCAGTACCTCTGTTCTCCCCACAGCTATACCCCCAACTGAATACTTTTCAGTAAGAAAGATTGGTGAAAATTCAATGGGCATCATCTAGGCTGCCACTCTCTTCATGATCTGGCCTCGCTTTTTAATGACCTCAAAATTATGTTATCTCTTTAAAGACTGTGTCTCAAAGAGGTTAGCGAGCTTCGTGGAGAGAAGTGCAAAGGTGGTACTTTATTTTTCTCTACTCAGGCTGCTCAGTGGATGTTGAAGTCGTACAGTTGTCATTCAATGATAGTTTCTTTTCAGTTTCATAATATATGACTATATACTGTCCTTCTTGGTAGGTGAAACATGTCTAACATGTGTGTTAGAGACAAGTAGAGTAGCTAATTCCAAGCAGTGCCTTTCGGACTTCAGACGTGAGTAAATAAGCTATAGATTTTTCTGTGTTAGCTGTGGCAAGGGCACAGGTTTTGATGTCCATCTGAGCTTACACAGCAAACAGAACAGTGTGTGCTCACATGGCAAACAATCTACAGAATTATTTTCTCCATGCCTCTGTGCTGAGCTAAATATATTTAGGAAGAACAGGATTATGACACAGTTATCAAGACATGAATACTGTTGGTCTATAAGACTGTTGGTGATAAAAACTTCCCCATCTTATTGATATCAGCAATGTTATAACACTTTATAAAGTTCTCTGGTGATGTGCCTTCTGCTTATTCTGTGACTGTCAACATTCTGAAACTGATTGACCTGTAGTATAAATTCCTCAAGGATAAAACTTTAACTATATATATATATATTTAAAATATATATACATGGATTTCAACCCAGTGATTAGGCAGGCCATTCTCATCCAATGTCTGAAATATCTGGGGTTAGCTGTTAGATCTGATAGCAACAGAAAGATTAGAAATCTGAGGCTTTCTAGAAGAGCTGAAAAGTCAGGGCTATTAATACAGAATACACTCTCTTTTAAAACAGTAATACAGAAATTGATGATACAATTATTAATCTTTTGCCTTCCAGATCTCAGGAAATAAGGACACGTAATGAACATTTTTGAAGGACAGAGGGAAGAGTTGGACTAAGAATCTTGCACATGTACAACATTGTTTTTAAAGTTGTAATAGTTCAAGTAGGGATTAAATATAATGAGCAAAACCAAAACAATCTAGGTCATTGTTGCTATGTGGACTGAGCCCTGCCACAGTAAACTAAAAATTCCAGGGCTAGAGAAATGGCTTAGCAATTAAGGGCACTTAACAATCTGATCACGTACTTTTAGTAGCTCCAAACTATCTGTTTTTCTAGCTGCAGGGGATCCAGTGTCCTCTTCTGACTTTTTGGGCACTGTACTCATCTCAGGTATATGATGTATACACTTGTGCACGCATGCATGCACACAAGCATGTGCACGCGCTCACGTGCATGGACACACACACACACACACACACACACACACACACACTCATAGAACAATGTTTCTTAAAAAAAAAAACTCTTTTTTTTCTTTGGGTAAATTCAATACCTAAAAAAGGAGCAGAGAGGAGTAGGGGAAACTGTGACCAGGGTATATTGTATAAGAGATGAATCTGTTTTCAATTGAATAAAAATAAGAGAAGGTGAAAGGGGAGAAGGGAGGAAGGAAGAAGAATGGAAAAAAATATATAGCACAATAAAACATAAGGGAAATAAAAAAGAATACCAGACAAATGTAATGAGTGTAACTAAGTTGTAATATTGAGTTAAATATCAGGTAAATTAAGTGATTGTGAACTCTTGAGTTAACAGAAGGAAGGCTGGCATATTTTATTAAATTGTCTGAATAAAAGTCTCAATCTCTATACCCATTTGAATGTATGGAATAGAGCTGGAGAGTTTAAGTTTGCACATTGCCAGGACTTGTCAATATTAATTAGAGATGTTTGACATTGGAGCTCAGACCACATGTTAGAAAAGAGAGAACACTGTGATCACATGCTGGCATTTATTCCTTATTAGAAATCTTGATTGAGTCATTCGGATGTTCTGATTAAGAAGCCCCGAAATGAGAGTCTTGTGGCAATCTGGGGATACTATGGATTATGATGAAGAAATGGAGAAAAGGACCAAGAAGGTTGCTTATGATTGCTTCCAGGCCTGATGACTGGAGTTTGATCCCCAGAGGGGGAGACTAAGCATATGTACATTGTGTGCCACATTTTAAATGTAAACATAGGAGAGGTTGTATAACATGTATTTATATACATGTGTAATGAGGTCAAATTTTAGGGGAAAATCCAGAGAATAGCTTTCAGTTTAGAAATAGTTGAAAATATTTAGATATAGTTAACATGTATACTAACACACTTGACATGAATTTTAAAATATTAAATAACCTAGCAGAAATCATACAATAAGTTATCAGTGGCCAGGTAAAAAGACAACCATTTTTGACATTTTCTCCCAACATCATAGTACTTGAACTTGGGCTTGAATAAATGTGTTAAGAGTTAAGATCAAGCATGACTCTTGCACAGGACCTAACTGTCATCAGATGATTCAGAACCCCTGCAACTCTAACTCCCGGGAATCTAATACTTTCTTATGGCCTCAGTGGGTAACTGAATGCAAGTGCACACAGCAGGGTGAAGACACACACATACATAAATGAAGCTAAGAAATAAAAGTCTTTAAATTATTTGAACTGCCTTGGCTCATTCATTGAAAATAAGTTCATCTTCTCTATTCTCACTCTTACCTACTTTGCTTAATAAATGAATCTTTCAAAAGATTTCTTTCTTTGTGCTAACCATGAGCCTAAATGATTTTTATGGTGAGTTCTCTTGCCCATGAGGTTTCTGACAGCAGTCTGAGAACCATTCCAATATCTGTTTCACTCCACTAACTGCATGCAAATATATTTTCTTCAGCTTCTACTTGAAGGGTCTCTGCAGGAGGCTAGATGAAAGGCTGGAGAGTTTTTAAGTATCTTTATCATGCCACCAAAATCTGCTTTCCATCCAAATCTGCACAACCTCTCTTCTCCCTAATAGTTCACCCATGGAATTTAATTTTTCTGCTAAAAATCACCTTCTCTGCTCATTTGCCACTGCAGCCTCAACCAAAACCCTCTTGTGAATAAACTCCTCTTAGGGTAGGTCATCAAGGATTTTAAAGGCCCTATCATCTTAGAGACAGGAGAAGGATGGAGAGAGAGACAGAGAGAGATAGAGAGAGAGAGACACAGACAGAGAGAGGGAATGTGTGTATTTACGTGTGTGTATGTCTGTATTTATGTGTATGTATGTGCACATGTGTGTATGTGAATATTTATGGAAAACTAGAGGTCAATATTGTGCATCTTCCTAAATCTCTCTCCCTTTTAATTTTTAAGACAGGTTTTCTCAGCAAGGCTGACTGGCCAGTGAGCCACAGAGAACAGCCTGTCCCCACCTCTTCAGTGTTGGAATTACAAATATGTTATCGTGTGTAGTTCTATTTTTTTTGGGGGGGGTCATGTTAAGTGTCAAACTCAGGTCTTCACGTTGAAACATTTTAATATCAGACAAAACTATGTTCGGTTTAATAATTGACATTCCCTTCTTGTCAGAGTATAACAAATTGTTGGAAAATATTGCATCCTATTAAACTTCTTCCTTCTCAGAGTAGGGTGAAATAATAATAAGGATGTCTGAAAAAGTCATAAAGAATCATACTATTTACCTAATACAACCATATAATACATTTACATCTGTGTATATACATATACATTATTTTCTCATTTGGACTGACATGGCTCCTTCCAAGATCCAAACATCACATAATAAAAACTCCAACCCAACATCAGGTATGAAAATTCCTCTTTTGAGTTGTTGGTCAGGGTCTTTCAAGAGACTTTCACAACATACAGACTATTTCTATTGCCCTTGGCTGCTTCCTGGAGATGGAAGCTAAATCTCTGTTGCTAAGACACCCAGAAACAGGGCCCAGAGAACTTTGAACTGGAACTGGCCTGTAAGTCTCCTACCTGAGGACTAGCTCTCAACGTACAAGAAGTTGCCATGCAAGCTTCCAAAGGAGGAAGGCAACTAACAGTGTTACCCAGCTATCATACCTAAAAGCTACTATAATAATCAGTATGGTGTGATAACCATAGAGTGCAGTCGTGGCCCACATTCCTTGGTGCCAACCAACAGCTTGGACTTAAGACCCAACTTAAGAAGAGAAAAATCATGCCTGGCATTAGAAACCTTGCCAACTACCCAGGATTAGTGAAGTCATGGATGTTGAAAGAGAACCTGAAACCATCATTTCACTCAATCAGCAACATCCCTAACTACACTCTAATATTTATTTGTCTTTGTACCCACAGAGAAGTGTAGGCCTTACCCCTCATCACGAAAAGTTCTCTTTTAAACAAACGGAGATGAGTACACAAGACCACAACCAATCAATGCATAGAGCTGTGGAGCCTAGTCCTGTTGGATACATCTACAAAACAACGCCAGCACCCAGAGATCATGGGGTATGGGGAAGGAGTGTGGAAAGATTGTAAGAAGCAGAGGATCGGGAGTTTTCTCTGAGACTGGGCTTCCTAGTAATGACAGAAGATATGCTCATAGTCTCACCAACATGAATTTCTAAACATGAGCTAAACAAGGACAACAAAAAGAGGCACATCAGAGTGTACGGGGGAAGTCTATAAGGCCTCAACAGTGCAAAAGAACTACAGGTCGCTAACGAATGATGAGAGCAAAAGATATAGTCTTCCCCGGGGATGAGCATAGCAATTGATTATTTAATATCAAATTGTCATCCTTGGAAACATATATACAGCTTACACTGTAAACCATAGCTGGTTGTATTTAGGAATCTATATGCCTATACATATATACATAAATAATAATTAATGAAAAAGAAGACCGTGAATTTGAAAGAGAGAAAGGAGGTGTATATGGAAGTGTTTGGAGGGAAGAAAATGAAGGGAGGAATGTTGCAATTATGTTATAGTATCAGAAACAAAAAAAAAAAAAACAGAGAATTTTTAAAGAGAGAGAAAATCTGCTTCTTCCTTGAGTGCCCTGTTGGTATTTACGGGTGCACATTGCATGAATGGCCATGTCACCAGTGATATTTACTTTTAACAAATGTAAAACACAAGAGCTAGTAGTTACAGCTCTGTGTCACTCAAAGTTCTCTTTTTAAAGATACATTTCATTCTTAATGATGTATGTGCATCTGTGTTGGAGGACATGCACATCTGGGTGCAGATGAGGACCGAGGGACCGATGTCGTGGGAGCTGGAGTTACAGGCAGCTGGGAGCTGCCCAAGTGGGTACACAGAACCTTGGTCTACATCAGTCAGAACTGCAAGCGCTGTTCCCCTGTGCCACCTCTTTAGCACCCCCTCAAAGGGTTTATTAGTTTTTAATAGAAGGGAACATTTATACATAGAGAAATAAAATATTTGATAGTATGGTTATGAATAGGAATTATCTCTAAGATCTGTGGAAGCCTAGTAGGGTTCAGGAGCTTTTTGGGGGGGATCACAGGGGTGTAAGGTAAGGAAAATGAACATAAGTGGGGGGGAGAGTGTAGTTTTCAGAGATCATCTGTGAGGCAACCAGTCCATGTAAAATGAAACTTCAGAGTTGTCTTGTAGACAGCGAGTGGGGGGTGGTGGCCGTTTAGCGGGTGCTTAAAGGCTGTTAATTACCGCTTGTTCAAGACCATCATTTTCCTATTCAGAACATTAATTTAACTAATTGTAATGGGCTGACATCCTTGTTGTTTAATTGAGGTTAAATAGTGAAGTCTCATACTCAATTTAAGGTGAAAAAGAAAACTATTATGAAGTATGATAAAATCTCTGCATGTGCCTGCCACCTCTTACCCCGGGAATTACCCAGGAGCTCTCCGCATAATCGGCACAGCAAAGCCATTCGCTTCACAGCATCAGTTTAGTTTCGAGGTTTTCTTTTAAAACGGTTTAGCCAGAATGCTTCAGATGAAAGTATCAAGAGTGATTAATTGATAAATTCAAAACTTCCGAGTTTTGTCCCTGTCTTCAGCCCTATTTTAAAAAGCACCTGTTTTTATTTCTATAGTAGGACATTCACCGTACCTGATGAAATATTCAGCACCTCCAGACCTGTGTGTGATTGTCTCTTTCTCCCTCTAGGTACCTGTGCATATCATTTGTCTTTGTCGGTAACCAAGGGATGTTCTCCAAATCTGGTGGAATTGGTCAAATTAGAATCTAACATCTATACCAAGAGAGTATGAGTGACTGAATCTTATTTTTCAATTTTAAGTCATTATTCCGGTCCTAAGCCATGCCTGGACAGTCACGGAGATGGATAAAAAGCCCCGCAGGTTCCATAGAGAAGGGACGACTCTGATCTTACCCATTGTCTGATATTCTTGTGTGTTATACGGTAAGAATAAAACCAATGGAAATAAGGTTGCAAATGCAGTCAGCAGTGGCCAGGTGTGTGAGGGCAATGCAAACAGCCACCTCTGCAGTCTCCATGACATCCCAAAAGCTGCAATGCGACACCCACCTCTGTGAGTCAGACTAGTTCCTTTCATGGCACCCACGTTCCTCAGGCAATCGAAAGATAAAACATAGCACGGTCATTGCTCCTCTCCCTTCCCAACTATGTGCTTGACATTGAGCTGTCTCCAATGCTTCTTATTTGACTCTCCCATGCCCCATATATGTCCTGCAGGGAAAATTCTAAAATCTCAACTCAGTTGTTAATTTACTTACACTCACAGAGATTCTGAATATTTAATATTGGGCTCAAATAAAGCTTTATCTACAAAGTCTAACGTCTTAATGATTATGTTATCACTCAATGAATCATGAATGTTTACAATCATGACACATTCTGATACTCTTCTGGATTTAAGTGTCTCTACCTCATATGACCAAACCTATAGGCACAAGACAAGAAAGCATTCAGCTTTTATGATCTTATGTGGATATGCTCACATTTGTGTGTGTGAATGAGGCCTGCCTCTTCCATGATATGTGTGTAGGGGTCGTAGGTAAACCTCTCGTGTCTGTTTGTGCTGGCTGGGTTTGTGTGAACTTGACACACGCTAGAGTCATCAGAGTGTAAGGAGCCTCAGTTGAGGGAATGCCTCCATGAGATCCAGCTGAAAGACATTTTCTCATCTACTGGATATTGGAGAAGGGCCCAGACCATAGTGGGTGGAGCCATTTCTGTGCTGGTGGTCCTGGGTTCTATAAGAAAGCCGACTGAACAAGTCATGGAAAGCAAGCCAGTGAACAGCACTCCTTCATGGCCCCTGCATCAGCTCCTGCCAGGTTCCTGCCCTGTTTGAATTTCTGTCCTAAACTTTCTTTTGGTTATGACCAGCAATGGAGAATCATAAGTGAAATAAACCTTTTCCTCTCCAACTTGCTTTTCGGTCATGGTGTTTCGTCACAACAATAGAAACATTGAGATACTGCCCTTATCTTCCATCTTGTTTGAAATAGACTCTTCAGCTTTTCCAGTACATACACAGTACTAAAATTCTCAATCTTCCAGAAAACATATATCTGTCTTTCATATCTCTACAGGAGTGCAGGAATAATACATACTCATAACATATGTCAGGATTTTACATGGTTTCTAAGGATTTGAACTCAGATCCCGATGTTTGCACACTAAGTGCGTTAAAGGCTGTGACATCTTTCCAGCACAGGGCAGCATGCTTTAGCTTCAGTAGTGTGCCGCTCTGTTTAGCTTGCATACTCTTTCCTCCTCTAAGTAAACGTACAGGACCTTCTTACTTCATTGTTGCAGCCTCTTGTACCAATTGTACCAATGCCAGTATCTATCCTTCCTTCCAATTGTACATGACTCCGTGCCTGTTTTTTAATGCTCTCCAGAGTGATCTCATTCCACCACGGTGCATGGGTGCAGATTGTCCTGTGCAGAGAACTACCAGGGCACAAAGAAATGACCTCAAAGAAATGAACTTGGACAGGACGTCTCGACATCATATCACCATATAGCATATGGAGGGTAGCGTGTGTAGAGAGGCCAAACTTTTGGGGTAGAAAATGTCTTCTTTCCACAGTTGTCTATGTTCTGAAAATAAGGGTTTGTGGCTTCCACACGCTGATGGATACAAGCTGAGAGGGTTTTGGAAAGATGGCATTCGAGAGAGAGGGAAAAAAAAAAGGACTTAAAATTTGGGCGCTAGAGCTCATTTGTCTGCCATGCATGAATTAACCTTTTATTTCTGGACCAACCAGTTAGATTGACTTTCTGCCATATAAAATTAAATGAGCCTAGCTTATGTGGAACATATTCCAGGAATGGCTGACAACTGGAAGTGGCAGAAGGAACCAAGGTTAGGGCAAGGGAGAGAAGGCATGTTTTAAATGAATGTATTAATGTTGGGCTAAAATAGAGTGGAGGCATATATAGGAAATAGGAGTATTTCCAGACATTTACCATATCTTGCGATAAAGACACATTTGAATGAACCTGGATGATGGCATGTTGACCTTTAAAGCAACACAGCAAATATGCACTGAACCTTAAAATGCAATGCAGAAGCAATGCATGTCCTGTGTTTGTGAAAAGCGGAAGGTAGTTATAATTGCAAGCACACTATCAGAAGCAGAAAGCTATAAAATATACTCACAGAAACATTCAAGGCTTTATGCCTAAGAAGACATTCTCCAAAGTGATGGCATTTCTAGTGGTTTCATGGTTCATTTTAAAAGACAAACACATTCGAAGAATAAAATAGGCAAACCAGAAAATACATTATCCATTCAAATTATATTTTGAGGTCAGCCAGGGTGTGCTTCTGGTTCCCTGCAATCTGAAGATTTTATAAAACTGATTTTCGATTGAGATTTTGAGAAACACCATGGCAAGTAACATCATAATGACTTTCTTCAAAGGGTAGCAACTGTTCTTTTAGAGTCTTATTTAGAAATCCACATAACAACTAAAACACCGAAGCAAATAAATAGTTTAAATAGAGTTCCAGGATGTAAGTGCCTCTGCTTTCTTCTGAGAAGAGTCAGAGTGGGCCAGTGAGCTGACTCAGTGATTAAAATGCCCAAACGCCAGGCTGAACATAGCAATCTTTGCCTGGACTAAGACCACGGAAAAGAGAGCCGACTCTCTCAACTGTTCTCTGACCTCCACAGGGAACCATGAGGGTGCATGTGCACAAGACAGACATACTCACACATTCATGCATTCATCCATACACCCACATACATGCACCCACACATGAACACAAAAATTAATTGACTGATTTAAAATTAAAGTATAAATTATTTGGTAAATGTAAATTGCAAGAGTTAATTCAATCAAAATATTCTTTTGGTTGCATTACCAGTGGCTGCTAATGATAGGTTTCTCTGAAATCTAAGTTGTTCAAAGTAGTAAGTAAAATTGCCAAGATATCTAAGTTCAGCAAATAGCTTACTTATTGTGTGCTTCTTATTATTTAGTATTTATATTGATGCAAGCCATGGGCTTCAGGTTCCTAGTCTGTCAAACAGGGAAGGTAATAAACGCTTAGGGTTGTTAGGCTGGGTGATTTAATTAAGTCAAGATAAGGACTTGCAATGGTGGTGTTTGACAAATATTCTATAAACGATGTTTTGCTGCTTCTCCATGAATAGATGTCCTTAATAGACATGTGTGAGTGTAGATGAAAGAATGGAAGAAACCGAGTCCCTGCTTCTACTTCGGGACTGAAGTCTTTATGTAGAAAGCAGTGTAGTTTAGATAGAAGATTTCTGTCATGAGAATGCTTGGGTGTTGAAGGCTTGGTTCCAAAAGTAGTATTCTTATGAGTGGGGTGGGGCGTTTGGGACATGAGAGGTCAGCGTTATCACTGGATTAATCCCTTGATGGAATCCTAAACATGATGGCAATTTGGGGAAATGACTAAAAGCAGGACTTGAAGCATAGTTGAAGAAAACAGGCGACTGTATATACGCCCTTGTCTCTCTCTCCCTCTCCCCCACTTTCTGTCTCCTCCTTCTGTCTCCCGGCTGTCATAAATTGATCAGCTTTTTCTGCCCCAAGCCCACGGCAATGAAAACAGATCACCTTTCAATGAATTCAAATAAATGCTTTTTCTTTAAACTGTTTCAGGTATTTGTCACAGGGATGCTTTTTAATTAAAATTTGTATTATATTTTTGTTTATTCTTGAGAAGTTCCTTCATATATATGATAAAATATGATTCTACCCTCCCTCATTTTCTTCCTAGATATTTCCCCTTCCCAACTGTTTGTCTTCTATTTTTTTTTAAATTAACTCATCAAGTGGTTCCCTATTCATTGCCACGGCTTAGGAAACACCTCAGAAGAGGGGGATGAAACAATCAAAAGCCAGATGATTTGGGACAATGCAGGGGAAAGCTGTCTACTGTACTTGACATTTCAGCAGCGCTCTTGAACACATGGCAGCTGTGGTCGTCCACAGGAGACCTGCACAGCAAGCTCAATCCAGCTAAAATTCCAGCAGAGATAGGGGATGTGTTCCCTAGGCTCCATCCCACCAATACCTACTTTTTATTGATTAGTGCTATCATATGTATTATATGTGATTTTTATGATGAAGAAGTGTGAGCTGGCATGATGATCACCTGGTGCGGATCACACATGCAATAAGTCATCAGAATAAGCTGATAATGAAAGAATGATTCCCCTCATTTGTGTTCATCAACCAAGCACTCTTAGGTTTCACTCAGATTTCTGTTTAATTCTTTGCTCTGTGCATCGCTTTGAAGTAGATTCCAAAGAAATATTATTTAGTTAATACTATAATACCCACTCTCAAGAGATGATTATTTTCCTTATTCTGTGATCTGCTATCTACCCTTGAAACTGGATCTCTCAATGATCTTGGGTCTAGCCTAGCAGCCATTAAGTTGCAGGGGACTTTTTGTTCTGCTCCTTCCCCAGCCCTGGAGTTATAGGTACTTAAACATTTTTTGTGGGTCCTTGAGATTTGGGTATAGGTTCTCATTCTTGTGCAAATAAACACTCTTATCCATTTGATCCATCTTCTCAGCCCCAATGATTTGTTTAAATAAAACCCGCATATTCTGCCATTACAATACCTCAAAAGAAAAAAAATAATCATATAATAGTTGAAATAATAAAATTTAGCTCACAATTATGAATGAGTTTAAGTAAGGTTCATTTTTCATTGTGGATTTAGGACTAAAATCTCTTGATCTGGTCATTTTTTTTTTAGTTGTTTCTATGATGTAATGTCGATGGCACTAGCTTGTGCTTCTTACAACTTCACCACTTATCAATTTTGTTCATGCTTCTTTGGTGTGTGTTCATGATATTTTTACCCCAATATGTTCTGTCAATTGTTGCTGAGGACTAGAAGCTTTATTGTCTTTAGACCAGTGTTTGGGTGAATGCATGGGCATATGTATGCATATGTGTGGAGGCCAGAAGTCACACTCAGATGTCATTTCTCACAGTGCTCTCCACCTCCTTTTTGAGACGGAGTTTCTCACTTTGACTGTATGCCAACTGATTTTGTTAGACTGACTGGTCAATGGCCCCAGGGTTCTGTCTGTCTCCATTTCCCTGACCCTGAAATTACATGTTAACCCCACTGACCACAACTTTTAATATATACCTGGGAGGTTGAACTCAAGTCTTCACGTTTGTGCAACAAGTGTTCTATCCATTGAGTTATCTCTGCAGCCACAAATTTGTCCTTTGTAGAAGACATTACTTCAGCTAGAATTTCATGACAATGGATAGTTATTATTTGAGTTGTAAAATATCATTGTTTAAATTTTTTTCTTGAAAGGATTTGTAGAAAAAGTGATCTTCCTTTATCAGCAACTTGGTTGCCATGAGATGTAATAGGATAACTGATTGGTAGACTTGATTCATTTAAATCAACCCTTAAACCATTAAATCAGGGTTGGTAAGATGGCACAACAGACTTAACAACCTGAGTTCAATCCTCAGATCCCGAGGTGGCAGGAAGTTGCGCTCTAATTTCCAACCCATTTTTGCACTTATGTTGTGAAGTATCCACCAGAGACGGCTATTTGGATACGGGTTCAAGTCAAGAGAAAGTCTTAGCCAGATGGTGACTACACTAAGTATTCAGGACCTATGTGCGGTTCCAAGCCTTTCTTAGGGTGGACTTTCAAGAACAAAAACCACATCCTGTGTTGACATACTTCAGGTAGCAAGAACAGTTATCCAGAAGCAGAATTAAAGAATGCAGAATGCAAGTTTAATACAGTTAGGGATTTCTCCAGAACTGTGTACTTTGACAGAGTAGGTCTTTGTTCTTGTTTTGGTAGATGTTGCTGCCTGTGTGCTGGATTTCAAGGCATGAATGGTGCTTCCATTGTGGAGTTAGCACTGCTAAGATCTGGACTCTAGAGGCTAAGGTCTTAGTTACAATCCCACCTTAGTCTATGGGTATGAGTCAAATCATGGGCTCATCTGAGGTTATGGGATTGTATAGTCTCCTTAGTATGACTACCTAGCTAAGTATGCAGTTGAGCAAGCAGGGACCTACACACATGACTATAACTAGAGTAGTTAACCTAGGAGAGAAGGAGAACAAAGATTGGTACCTGTTTTTTAGAATTTTACATCTCTTTTTCCTGAAGGTTATTTTTGGCCATAGTGATTTTTTTTTATTATCCCCAACTTATTAATGTAGAAGCAGCAAGTTTCCCCCAGTTACATACTGACCTTGTCTCATAAAGAGTAGATCCAATTTTCTTTGATTTTGAAGAACAATTTTGCCTCAGGAATGTAACTTGGTTTCCAGACAAGAAGCATAATTTTCTAGGTGGCTCAGGTTTATGTCTACTTGAATACTGAGTTCTTTAAATGTTTATCCTTCATAACTAGGATTGAAGTTCCAACTGCTTCAGAGTCTGCAATGTGTGCCCCCCACCAACAAATGAAGGGAGAATGGGTAAGGCCATAATGTAGATTTAGGTGGGTCCTGTCCTCTTCTCCATTGTAGACGAACATTTGTGATATAACATGCACAAGTATGCAAAGGAGTGGGTTCTCCCCCAGTACAAATAATTTAGACAGCACCCATTTGGTTAAGCTGTTAGTGCAACCAACCATGGAGTCTATGGGGATCGGAAATACATTTCGCCTGTCATTCTTGGGATTAACCCCTGTGTGTGACTATAGGAATCTGCAGAAGGGGATCTAGTGGGTATCATGATGACATTAAAAAGGCTCCCCAGGGTGAGCTTAATTTGGTCTCGTCTACAGTGCTAGGGTTTTAAGTGGAGTTTCTATGGGCTTCCTGGTTTTGGTCCTTGTCAATTTTCATACTCAAAGTACTGACACATGAAGGCTTTGGGCATTTCTTAGAGAAAAACAAAACTGTCAACTCAGAACAAGTGTATCTTTAGGGGATTGGAAGTCCCAGTGATGACCTGACCATGTGTCCTTACCTTCGGGTTTGATGAGTCTACGGGGTGACACCAATGACCTTCACTGCCACAGGCATGGTGGAGGACATCTGGGTACTGGCCTTTTCATGTTCACTTCAGCTTCTGGTTCAAGATTCTCTTCACCCATGTAAAGTCTCCACCTGAACTTATAAGAAGGCTCAGACACAGGCAATGTCACAGCCTCTTAAATAGCCTGAAGAATAGTTTTTGGGGCCTGTGGCAGGGCCTGTAAGGACTCAGGGAGGGGTTAGTGAATTCTCTATTATTAACACCTAAATATGGGGTGCACTTGGCCCTTAGGAGAGCAAAAGAAATGAGGTTGGCCCATATTTTTGCCAGTCTCGAGGAAATACTTAGTGTCCTTTGTGTCTTTTGAACTTTGTGGCCTCAAGGCATGATATAGTTTCCAGTCAACATGTAGGACCTTTGCCTGAAATAGGAAAATTTTTGCCATGAAGTTCAGGCCATTATCAGACCCCAGGAAGAGGGACAAGTGAAATCTACTGTAGAATCTGCTCCTAAGTAGCTCAGCAGTTTAAGTTTCTCCAGTTGGGTGGCCTAGTGAATTTTGGCAACCATATATCATCTCATAATGGCAGGGAGTAAAGGTCTCTCTACCAACAAGAACTGTCAGCCATTCATTTTCTGTTTGGCATCTTCCCTTTTTGTCCACTTGGTCTCTTTGTGTATAGGCTGAACTCTGGAACAATTTAGGTTCAGGCAGAGTAGCCAAGGTCTGGAGAGCCCCCACCGGTTCTAGTGATGCCCCTCTGGGTAGCCAAGTTTGCTGCTCTGCTTTCTTTGTACCCTGGGGATTCCCTTTTAGTTGCCCTTTATAGTAGACAATGGCTACTTCTCTTGGCAGTCTTATGGTTTCTAGTAGGTCCAGGGTTTTTTTGTTTGTTTGTTTGTTTGTTTTTGATTTTCTTTTCAGCTGAGATGAAAAGCATGCACACACAGACACACACAGACACACACACCTCCATCACCACCATCATCACCACCAACACCATAGAGAGCATTATGGACATGGGTCATAGTAAATGAATACAGACTGTGTATACAGTGATGGTTTTGACTTATCCTAGCGAAGTGTCTGGGCTAACACCAGAAGCCCTGCTCTTTGTGCTAAAGTCCTCAGGGTAGGGGACTGGGCCTATGCCATCAGGTGCAAGGACACCATTGTGTTCTGGGCATGCCTGATTTCATCTTGAGTGAAACTGCCCCCACCATTGTATAGGACTTCTGCTCCTATAGCAGGAGATCTGTTAGGTCAGGACTGATAGACTGTACTGAATCAGTCATTTTCAGGAGAAGCAGAGGTAAGGAATACAGATGAAGGACAGAGGCTCCTGGCCTGTCAGTTCCTGAATGGAGCAGAGCAGAAGACGCAGTCGCCACAGGAGCAGCAGCGTCTGGGGCCAAAGACCTGACTGAGGCAGGAATTGATTCAGTGTTTCATCACATCCACTGGTTCTTTCACATTTTCTGCCTAGATGACCTGACCCCCCAGCTCCTGCTCGTTGGAACTGGAGGCTCCAGGGCATTTTCCTGCACAAGGCTCTGTGCAGGAGACCTCGTCTGCGTCCATTGCCCCATCATGCAATCCCAACTTGTGGCTCCAATCTCCTCGGTGGAATCTGAAGATCCTAACTTGCCTGCTATGTTGAAAAGGCTCTATTGGGTTATCATCAGAGACCAGGTTGACTGGGCTGATGGTTAAAGCTTTTGGGAATTGAGTCCAGGGTTGATTCAGGAGAAGTACCTGGTCATTAATACATTATTTGGGAGTTGTATATCCACCTCTCTGGGGTGCAGCTTGGGAGGGCCACTACTGATTGCTGGCTGTTTAGCAATGGTTCCTGACCCCAAATCAGTTTGTCAGCACTCTTTTAGTAGCATGGCTGTGGTGGCAACTGCCCACAAACAAGCCAGCCAGCCAGCAGAAACAGGATCAGGTCCTATAAACAGGTAGGCTACAGGCCTCTTTCACAGTCTCAGTGCCTCGGCAAGGAGGCACTTTGCAATCAGTTACATAGGATGGGGTGTCCTTCTTCTCTCTTCATTTCCTGGTGTCTCTGCCTTCCCTTTTTTAAATCTTCATCCTATACTGTAAACCATTTGAGTAATCTTTAATAACTGGGCATATTCTGAAACTCTTTTAACTTCTGGAATTCTGTTTGCAATATTTGGGGCTAACTGTAAAACAAAAATTACACACACACACACACACACACACACACACACATTCTTAATCCTTTAAGAAAAGGTCTGGAATAAAACCACAGAGCCTTTTTAGCTTGGTCAGTTTTGGGGTCCCGGTCAGATTTGACAGGAAGGGAAATCTGCTCTATGTGGGCTGAACTGTTCCAAAGTGATTCTCCTCTCCAGCCCAGTGCTGGCTTTTCTATTCTATTCAGAGGACGGTGGGTTCTGAGTTTTCTAATTATACAGACCTTATATATTGGTTGAAAATGGAACATTTGACAAAGCAGTTGGAGCCAGAGTGAGAGTTCCAGAAGCGAGAGAGTGCTCCAGTAATGTAGAAGGGAAAATCAATTTGCTCTCGTGCTACTGAGACAGTAGGCAGAGTTTGGAGTTCTTCTGATCTGATCAATATAATCTAGCCAAAGGAATTCAGGTCAATAGGGCACAACTGTTGAGTCACAGCTGAGAGAGGGGTGGCATGTTACACTAGAGAAAGACACAGGTCAATTCAGGGAAACTGGTTAGGGTGGCTGGTGGGAAGTCATGGGCCCTCTGGAGGCAGCTTCAATCGCTGTCTTGGGATGGATCACTCCCTTTCCTATTTTAGATACGTATCTCCAACCCACAGAACCAAAGAATCACATAGAGAGACACAGTCAGAAAGATATGTAGCAAAGGCAGCCAGGGCTGGCCACCACTCATTCACACACCTGAACATTCCAGAGGAATCTAGGGAGGCCTCACACAGATCTTGAACATAGAAAGGGGATTTAAAAAAAAAAGAAAAGAAAAGAAAATACATTATAAACTTATACTAGTGGCTTAATTCCAGTTTACGGCTATAGAATTTTAATTTGTCCTCATGATCTTTCATTTCTTACTCCCGTGCTGACAGTCCTCACTTTCAACACTATCACTTTGATTACTCATTTGTTTCTGCCCACATTGCGTATAAAACACACACTATAAAACTACCACCAACAATTTGATTGCTCAAAAATCAGTTCATGATTTACTGTTTTTGAAATTCATTTAACCCCCTGGGAACACATTGCAGCAGATGTACTGTGAAAATAATGCTCTCTGTATAACTTAGAATGATTTTCTCTTGATAGCAATGCTACTGACTGGAGACTTAGTTACAGCTGTGTGTTTCCTATTACTTTTAGAATTTAGAGAGTTCCTCGTAAATACACATTATATTTAATAATTGTGGAACCAGAGAGATGGCTTAGTGGTTAATGAATGCTCACTATTTTTAATGAGGAGTTCAGCAAGTTTCTAGAACACACTTTAGACAGCTCACAACAGCTGTGACTCCAGGGGATCTGACACTCTCATATGGCTTCTGGACACCTCTGTACACATGTGTGTGCATATACACACACACACACACACACACAGACACACACACACACACAGAGAGGCACATGTATAAAATGTCTAAATTGTATAAAGTACAGCTCCAATTCAAATCTATAAGTTCATTAAAATCAGAAGCCATTAAAATGTAAGACATGTTGGATTGGTCTCTTTCCACCAGGGGAGGTTGAGGGACCACTGATAAATTTCTATGCTTTGAAATTTCTGGTTACATGAAAAGACAGAGGACTCATCCAACTAGACCCAACCTAGAAAGACAATGGGTAGAGGTGGTTGGCACACAGCACCCAAAGAAAATGATAGCATGAAGACATCTAAGAAACTGCCCTTCTCTCTTGTATTAGAGAAGAGAAAACCATCAAGTAATAATTCTTATGGAAGGTTTGAAAGCAAAAGGAATTTATCAGCCACTATCTCTCACCTTTGTAGTATTTTATGTTCTGGTTATAGAACTGATGGTAAGAGATCATTTATTACTTGCTATTCTGCACTTTTCTCTGACATCTATTAAAAACATTTTCCCTGCTGTAGCATATTCTCCCCATTTACATTTTAATGACTACACACTGCTCCATCCCATGGACAGATCTTAGTATAATTAACTAGGGCATCACTTTAGTACATTTAGGACAGTTCTAACTTGCTTTTTTTTTATTTTTGCTGTCATAATCTTTTTATTTCAGGGAACACATGCTATTTTTAAAGTTAATCTAAGAATTATCGTTAAATATAGTCACAGTTTTAATTGATAGCTTTGGTATCTGGATGTAAAACATATTGTCAAATACTGTCAGCCAATTATGTTAAACATTCGCCAATTAGGATACAAGGAAGAGCAAAAATATCAAATAACATTTTAAACCAACATCCAAGAGAATGGGTGAAATCCAGGGGTATTTGGAAGTTTTGGTTTGAAATTAGCATTGGTGACTCGATCTGTCACCAAGACACAGATAGTGATGTCTGCTAGCAGATTGGTTCTTTTCTCTGACAATTAAAGAATTCAAAGATAGGAAAAAGTCTCAATGCAAAGCAATGGAAAGAGAAATTTATTGACACTATAAGCCTCTCAGTTAGAGAAAGGACCTCCTGGTCTATGTTGACCACTGACTTAAAGGGAGCTTGGGTTGGCCCAACCAATAATTTCCCTTATCCTTTATTGTTCGAAAGGTGTCTAAGCACTCCTTCTATGGAAAAGATTTTGCCTTTGTCTCAGTCCCTGAGTGCTGGAGAGCAACTAAATAGTTGATTGGCTGGAGTTAGAGGAGGCACCAAACCTCCCTCTGCTGTTTCTGCTATAACAGGCTCTGGGGGACCCACTGCATTCAAAGGCAAATGGCCTGTGTTTGGGGGAAATGAAAACTTATTGCTTCAGATAAAATGTTAAAAAAGAAATTGATGCCTTTTGCCTATTGCTGGGGGCAAACACCATAAAACTCCTCAAAGAGAGATTTTTATGTTTTCTTTTTCTCATCCTTGTGGCCCACAAATCATTAAAAGGCAACTGGGAACCCAATATTGAAACACGTGAGCTAGCAGAAGATTAAACATTCAGATTACACCATCTCTAAATATCCAGGTTTTGGCTCACCAACTTTCTTATGTATTTCCTAAGAGGATACGTACAGACCACAACCCCAGAAAACCTAGACATCAAAGAGGACCTAAGAGAGAGGTCCATGGATTTACTTAGAAAGAGAAAAAGACAAAATCTCCTGAGTAAAGTAGAAGTGTGGGGGACAGGAGGAGGGTAGAAGCAGAAAGGGGAGAAAGGAAGGGGAGTAGCAAAAAATGTATAGCTCAATAAAAACAATAATAAAAAAGAAATTAATAAAAAATGAGTTAGATTTAATAGAGGATATTTTGACTATGGACTTCCTGGGCATCCGGTTATGTGCTGGCACCCCACACCATTCCCCTATACATCTAACTCTTTGTCTGCTCTGTTCCCTGCAGCTTAGGTGGTTACACACAGCAGTTTATTTCAAGAAAGCAGAATCTCAGTTGGAGGGTTCAATGAGAGCAGGCTTGTTATTAAGATCAAACAAGCTGTTAAAGGCCAGGTTAATGACGAAGGTTGGCAAAAGATTTTGCAAATGAAAGATTCCTAGCTAATTAGCATAGCTGACTTGATGCTCACCAGGTCTTCATTCCTTAATGAAGTCACTGAAATTTTGAATGAAATAATATTCAACCAAAATGAGGATAATTAGTCATGTTTCCTCCCTGGAACATGACTGTGTCCTACCCACTTAGGGATTATCTTTGGTGGAAAATTTCCCCCAAAATTCAAGTACATACTTCAAAATACTGTCTTCCTTTTGGGTTTACAAAGAAATGAATCTGTCAGGAATTAAATCTCTATCACGTGTCCAGCCTTTGGACATTGTGGTATGATGTTGTGATTTGCAAAGCCTATGCTCAGAATCACATAATCAAGTTACAAAGAAAAGTCAGGAATAACAAAACAAATCTCTCCTAATGTCAGTAAATTAATGATTCTGTTTTGGGGCAAACAGCTATGGATGTAGCCCATTGAACATTCCTATTTTAAAATGTCCCCCATATCACAGTCTTAGTATCTAGGGAAATATGGCCTTATCCCATCTCAAATTATATTTAATTATTTAATCTAGTTCAAGTCTTGGTATAGGAAAGTGAGTGTCAATTGTTTCAGACCTCTCCTACATTGTCCAAGACCCTTCACAATAGTGCTTCTCTGGATTTAGATAATAACAGTGCCTACCAAGTTTCAAGAAAAAGAGTCTTATAACCATTTTTCTACTCATTTCTCCAAGACACACCTTCATTGGTAATGTGAAAATGAAGGGTTTAGGGGTGATGTACTTTGATTGTGCCAAGCATCCTGCTTGCCCATGAGAATGAACATGAGTCCACCTGGTTTGGAAGTGGGTGACCTAGCTGGCAGACACGAGCTAAAAGGACAGGGTTAGAGAGCACAGCTGCTTGGCTTCCTGCCCAAGATCTGATCCTAGTCATCCCAGAGAAGAGCTAGCCTCTGCATGTTCCTGCAGCCAGGTACTGTATTCTTCAAGTCTCCCTCAGGAATACGTCCTTGCAAACCAAGTTAAGGTAGTCTAAGGAAGACAGATACTGTGTTTCCCCCACTAGCTTCTCCTAGATTTTATGCAGATTCATAAAATGAATGACAAAAATAAGAGTAAAAGTGTCTAGAAAGACCAAAAGGAATCACAGAGAATGGGGCATAAAAAGAAAGGTGGGGGCGTGAGCAGTGGATGCTCACCACAAAATGTCCTCTGGTACAACAACTTAAATTATACCTTAAAGGCTTGCACCCTGTGCCAGGCAATGGTGGGGGTGCCGGACTTTAGTCCCAGTACTTGGCAGCAAAAGCAGGATGATCTCCAAATCTGAGGCCAGCTTGGAGGCCAGCCTGGTCGACAGAATGAGTTTCAGGACAGCCAGGGATATACAGAGAAACGCTGTATCTCGAAAATGCACTCAAACACCTTCTCTCTCTCTCTCTCTCTCTCTCTCTCTCTCTCTCTGTCTCTCTCTCTCGTTCTCTCCCTCTCACACATACACACATGCATATGCACAGACACAAACAAAATAACTAAGTAAACAAACAACACATGAATGAATGGCTGAATAAATAAATAAATAAATGAAGCTCTTATAAGTCCCTCTGCTCATCATCTAGTTATGTTCTCTATTTTCTTAATTCATGGCAAGCAGAAGAGTTAACTTAGAGAAAAGTCAGTTTCTACATTCAAGGCTGACTTCCGATAGACTATGGATTTTGTTACTTTAAAATACGTTGTGCACTTCAATTATTCCAGCTGGTGTTGAATCATGAGTTTTCATTAAAACTAATATTAATGGAGGAATCATTTATGACCTGTGAATTATCATAAAATTCACTACTTTTCTTTATAATACCTAAGTATTTATATGTTATAATATCATAGTTCTGTTTAAAACTACTGAAATGTTGTACTACTGCATTTGTAACTAATGTTTGTTTATTTAATCAATATTCCATCTGACTTCACGTGTTTATAATCATGTCTCCTTAGTCTCTTGGATCCCAGAATATTCCCTTCATTGCTTTTGTCTAAGAGTACAAGCTGTGTCTGTAGAGACTGACTGACTAAAACTACAATGATATAGCGGGGTTGGCGTATCGGTCCAAAGGCTAATTTCCTCACTTTGGGTGAGCTTAAAGACCCTGAATTCCATGCCTTCCTCTGTGTCAGAGCTAACATCCTATGACTAATAGACAAAAACCTTTTAAAATCTATCAACTTAGTAGAGCACTATCTTCCACCAATCCCAAAGCTAAAAATGTCACCCAGCAGAATCTTAGGCCTATAGAAAAACTTCTCCCCCGTCTCTCCAATGTTTCCACCAGTGTACTTGAAGAATTTCCTGATTTCTGGCTTTCTTGGTTCTATTGCTATATAATCTTCATAAAACTGCTTCCAGGTTGGAGCATGGAATTTGGGGACCGAAATCTGTGTTCCTGGGCATGGTCCCTCAAATTTGACTTGGATAAACTATCTTTTATTCCCTTTTAACTGAGAACCGTGTTTTTGTTGTTGTTGTTGTTGTTGACAATCTACTGTAATTTACCCTTTGCATGGTTATGGAGAGTTTTACTGTCACAGGTAACTTTGCAGTGTTTACACTACTGAAGAAGAGGGGCCTACTAATGCCTACAGTCCTGCTGACAGAAAGCAGGATCTATGCTGGAGGATTGGTTGGCTGAATACTGGGCAGGTCATGCATAGGCATCTACAGCTTCTAGAAATTCATGAGAGTAGTGTCCTGTCAGCCTTCATTGCCCATTAATGCCTGTGCATTTATGAAGATTCTAGGACAGTATTTTTTAGAAAATATCTCATAAACTATATTTTTTGCTGATTTTTTTCCTTGTTAAAGTTTAACATTTTCTTCTATTCGATATGATTACCATAAAGTGAAGTAGTTTCCTTTGAGGCTCACACTTCCTGCCTCTCATGGATATCAGATCACTCTGACATTACAGTCTGAACATGTCTACTTGTCTGATAGCATGACTTTGTACCTTCCCTTTCTAATTATGAGAAATCCTGAGTACTCTGTTCCTCAACTGCTTTTCCGCTACCAATTTTAGCATTCATTAACAGCGTGACCCTTAGTAAATTACAGTAATATAACTTCATGAAATGGTGATTGTATTCTTCCTTCTGTATTTATTAGACATAATTTTTATGTGCAGGAAATTTTCTTTCTTGCTCTTTTGTTTGAACATAATTATTAACCCAGATCGTTTAATTGACTATGTTTTGTTGTGTGTATGTGGGTGGTGCACACTCATGTGTCTTTGCATACCTATGGAAGCCAGAGGATATCCTTGGGCGTGATGGCTTGGATGCCGTATACCTTGTTTCTTGAGACAGGAGCTATAGCTGGATCTCCTTCAGTAGGCTAATCTGCCTGACCAGCAAATATAACAGCTGCATTTGTCTTCCTTCCTCCCCAGAAAAGGCATTACAAATCTTCACTACCTTGGCCACCTTTCACAAATGTTTTCTGGAGATGAAATTCAAGCCTTTGTGTTTGTAAGTCAAACTCTTTACTAACCGAGCTGTAAATAGAGACCCCTTTATGACTATCTTTGCAGTTGAATTCTTTCTATGCTTGACAACAGATGTTCTTTCAAGATGGCATCTGTGGACATTTTGAAATGACTCTGGTTAAGATTTGCTTGGCTCCTTGTGCCCATCTCTCCAGTACTACATGAATCAGAGCTGGAGTCAGCCATTTCTGAAATGGCCCAGCTCTTTTGACAGGTAACAGGGTTTAGAAATCAAAACCTCAGGCCTGAGTGTGTTCTCTTCTGCTGGAGTGTGGTTATAAAGGGTGTAGCCAAACATTACAGAAAATGATTTGTTCTCCCATTTATGATTCCATCAAAAATAGAGTGTCATGTGCTTATTTTTTATTTATTACTAGGTTTCTTTTTAAAAAGGATTTAATTGAATTGTATGTTTATATCTGTAAGACAATTTGTACAATTATTTCAGGTGTCTGCAGAGGCCAGGAAAAGGTGGCAGGCCCCCTGGACCTGGAGTTACAGGAGGATAGGAGCTGCCTGATGTGGGTGCTGGGAATGAAACTCTGGTCTTCTGCAAGAGCAGGACAAACTTTTAACTGCCAAGCCATCTCTCCAGACCCTGGATTTCCTTTGCATTACATTGAGAACTTTGGCTTTTAACTATCTTTGATGATTTTTAACTTATGTGGGTGGACTACAATTTGCTCTATCCTTATAGGGTCCATTTGTGTATTACAGTTAATTTTACTAAAATAATTTTAGATAAGATATTTTCTTTAGAGGTATATTATATGGGTATATTTCAAAAGACATCCCCCAACAATGTAAAAGAAACATGTTCAATAGATATTTGAAAGTTTTAAAAAACATACTTAATTTCAATTATATTCATATGTATGTATCTCTGTGCTGGTATGTGCACTTGAAAGCAGGTGCCTTTGGAGGCAGGAGGAGGCTTTGGAACCCCTCCAGCTAGGTTCCTAGTGGTTGTGAGCTGCCCAGCATGGGAGTTAGAAGCCAAACTCAGGTTTTCTCACGGCGCTCTTAGTCACTGAGCCAGCCTTGGAGCCCGCGTTTGCTTACTTTTTTCTACTTGTCTTAAATTTTAACATGTTTGATGATGTTTGGTTTTCTCTTCGGTGAAATTTTGTATTTTCAAATATGTAATATTCGTATGTTGCTGAAACAATCTAAACGCCATTTTATAGCATTTACTTACTCTTGTCCACCCCATTTCCTCTCCAGTTATTGTGATGTATATTTTATTCATCCATCAGTCATTTGGAAAAGAAAGGCATTATTTCTTTCTAAATCCATTTGACCACAGTGGCCAGTCCCTCTCTCAATTCTTGGATGCAGTGATGAAAGGCCTACTTAACCCCAAAGTTCCTATTGGAGACTCAGTGCAGGACAATGGGGAATGTTAAATAGAAAGACTTGGGCATCAGGAGATTTTGTTCTCCTAGATTTGTAAAAAAAAAAAAAAAAAATCATTTGATGTCCTGAACCTTCCTTTTCCCCAGTCATGAATTAGGGATAATAATACTCACCTCACAAAGCCGTAGCCAGGAAGAGAAGTAGTTTGTACAGACTAAGCCACAGATTGCTACTCACATTGCAAATGTTGGCTATGTGTTACCCATTATTGTTGGTCCTAAAATTATAATAATCAGTAAAAGAAACAGTACCTAAATCTTGTCATTTGGGTTGTGAGTTGATTCTTTATGAATTCTGTTTAATAAGGTTAAATTTTTCCAAGAATTAGTAAACTTAAATCACTAGCCAAAGAAAAACAAAGGAGCCATGGTTACTTATGGCTCCAATATGGCAGCAAGGTTAAAGGCCTGAACTAATATTACTATTACTGTATTTTTAAAAGTGTTTTTGTTTGATTTGTTTTATTCTAGCTTTTGTTATGGTTGTTGTTTTTCTTGTTTTTTTTTTCTTTTTAAAGTTCCATTTCAAGAGTTTCATTAGGATTGATCTTGAAAGACCATGGGTAAAGAGTTATTTACAGGAACATGAACAACTTATCTGTGGCTACATCATCAACTAAAAATGTCTCTGGCTCCTTCAGCTACCACTGACAGCTGAAATATCCTCAGTGAGCAGTGGGGTCTCATGGGCTTCTTCCTGACTCAGGATGCTTTTGTGATGAATTCAGCCTCCTGCTGGTCCTGTAGAGGCAATCACAGATGCTGTAGAGACATAGAAAGGGAGCTGTTTAAGAAGAGATCAGCAGGAGTCTGAGGGTACAGCAGGAGAGAATGAAGTGAAAATTATCAAAATACATTATATACATTATATACAAAGAGGCCATAATGAAGCCTGTTATATATAATTAATAAACACCAGTGAAAAAGTTTTTTTTTAAGAAGTTTTAAATGTACCAGGAAGCCTGCAAAAAAAGTAATTTTAAGCTGAAGTGAATTTTGCTTTAAATTTAATTTTGCTTTTTTTGTGTTAGTTTAATTTTCCCATGTTTTATTTTCCCATGTGCAATATGAGTGATGCTTCCTGAAATTTTAAGGTTTTTTTTTTTTCATCCCGTGTTTAATTCAAAGAAGAAAGAACCATACAGAGGTGAATTTTAATTTGTATAAACTGCTCTTAGTAGCATGGTCTAATTAAGATGCCCATTAAATACTTGTAATGCTAATTTAATTTGAAGGCAAATGTAATTGAGCTCCATTGAATTTCTTTTAACATAAAATTAGCACAGTGGAAATAAAATGGATATAATAATTGGATATTGCTATCAGAAATATTATGTGAATGAGAAATCGTGACTGCTGTCATGACAAAAGATACACTGTTCTACATAATAAAGAATTCTGAGATTCTTAGATTCACTAAATAAATCAAATAAAGTACTATATGCAAGACCACTTGTGACCTGATCTGAAGACAAAGGGCATTTTCTTCTGACATTAATGAATGCATTGACCAGCCTTAGGAGACTTTTTATAATGCTGAGCAATTTAATGAGAGATAGAGCATGTGAACTTAGGTAAAATGGCAGATATCCACTATTATACCTACTGTTATACCTCTTAAAATTGTTCTCTAAAGTCCTGGAAAAAAATAACTTAGGGAGCTGGAGAAATGCTCAGCAATTAAGAGCTCTTGCTGTTTAGCAAATGTTTGGTCCTCAGTACCTGCCAGAGATGAGTCATAACCATCTGTCCTTTCAGCTCCAGAAGATATGATGTGTTTTTCTGGTCTCTATAGTTACCTGTACACACACACACACACACACAAGCATACATGCACACATGCGTGTGCGCGCACACACACACACAAACTCATGGACACACAGAGGCACACATATACATAGTACCCATCAGAGAAGTTTTATTGACATGAGTTATAGCTATCATTATTTTCCATGTGAGAATTGAAATGGATAGATTTGATATTATTTATCTGTTAGTTATTTGTAGGCCAAAGTTTCTGTCCCTCCAGATCCCACAGCTATTCAGTCCCAAAGAAACACTCAGAGGCTTATATTAATTATAAACTGTTTGGCCTATTAGCTCAGGCGGATTATTAACTAGCTCTTACAACTTAAATAACCCATAATACTTGCCTATGTTTAGCCACGTGACTTGGTACCTTACTCAATGAGGCATCCTCATCGTAATCCTCTGAGTCTGGCTGGTGATTGTATTTCTGCCTTTCCTCTTCCCAGAATTTGCTTAGTCTGATTGTTCCACCTTTACTTCCTGCCCGCCTACTGGCCAATCAGTGTTTTATTAAATCAATACAAATGACAAATCTTTACAGTACAAAAAGGCATTTTCTCACAATAGTTATTTTAAAATGCAAAACGACAAACTTGTTATATGTTAATATAATTAGCGCAGTCTTATAATGTTAACTATTTTCTATGGACAATAAAAAGTTTGACATTTAATTTTTTATAACTTCTTTAAAGTCTGGCTTCATGGAAGGTGTTTGGTTTTTCTATCTCTTCTCCCATTACATTACTGGTTGTATGTTCCTTTGATTGAAAGATATAAATGAAATACACTTCACTTCTATATGCCATGGGAAGGAATGAGTATTTTGGCATGGCTTTTGCAGAGGATCTATGAGTCATTGTTTGATACAGCCCCCAAGCTCTATTCAAAGGCCATTTCTTAGCAAGTAGCTGTGATCTAGTATGTGAAACTGTATCAGTGAACTCATACCCCCCAAACCTTGAGAAGGTTGTTTTTTATTCATGTGTAATATGTTTGTTTGTTTGAAAATATTCATAACCTGGTTGTCATGGTGCATACCTTTAGTCCCAGTGCTCAGGAAGCAGATGTAGGCAGATCTCTGTGAGTTTGAGGCCAGCCTGGTCTACAGAGCAAGTTCAGACAGACTCCAAAGCTATATAGAGAAATCCTGTCTCAACCTCCAACTCCCCCCAAAAAATCATTCACTGAGCTACAGGGGTTTTCCAAGTGTTGACAGATTATAACATATATTATATGCAAATTTATCTATTAGTATCATTCTCTTCCAGGACTGGAGAGATGGCTTGGCAGTTAAGAGTGAGTGCTACTTTTGCAGAGAATCTAGGTTCAGTTTCTAACACTGGTATTCAATGATATACAACTGCTTATAACTCCTGTCTTAAGGAATCTGATTCTCTCTTCTAGATTGCTCAGTCACCTGCATCCAAGTGGTATACATACATATACTCAGACACATACACGCATAAAGGTAAATTAAACAAAAAAATATTTTAAAAAACATGCTGTTCTCTTCAGCAAAGTCTATAAGAAGATGTGAGGATTTCTGTATCTAGACTCCATGATTTACATCTATGAACTGGTAGCTATTGTCTTCAAAATGACAGCTTTACTAATTTATTGTGAATGTGGCAGTGGAAACTAGACTGAATAATCAGAGTCTTCTGCTGCTTCCTTCAAACACAAATCATGTTACTGGAGAAAAAGGGAAAGAGAGAGTAAAATAGTTATTTCCCTAAACTCAAAAACAGAAGGAAACTTGACTTAATTTTTCTTGAAATACCCTTTATGCCTCACTATGGAGACATTTTAATACAAAACATATTACCCAATCTTTCAGAAAATATCAAAAAGTTGTATAACTAAGTTGTCATTTGTAAATAAAAATATTGATTGTAGTATCAACAAAAATGCTCTTAAATGAAATTGATAGCCCCTCCACCTTCATCATTAAATGACCTTATAAAATGCATTGCCTTCTGGAACAGATTTGATGCCGCTTAATTGTCCTAAAGTAGCAAGAATGTTATCCATGGTTGCTTTTGCTTCATTAGCACAAATGTCAACATCAAAGAATCTTATGATTATTATGAAAACAGCTTTGACCTTGTAGAACATGGGAGTGTTTTATTGATCCCAAGGGACCTTGGAATCATTCTTTGAGAATATTATAATAAATCTGCAAAGACCGCATTGACAAAGAAAGCTTGGTTTATTCCTACCATGCCATCTGTCGCATGAGACTCTAGGCAGTTCAGGAATATCAGTCCTCGCATGTCCCCTTCTTTCCATCCTTCTCGGCCTATCTCCATGCTTCAGCTAGCATAATATCAAACAAAGAATATCTAGATAAAAGGTTTAAAGGCTTGAGTTTGGATCTGAGCATGATGGCCCAGTGCCTAAAAACGCTTGTTGCTAAGTTGTGTAAACCAATGTTCACATCCTATCCTCAATGATGGGACACTCATAAAGAAGGACTGGAATTTCAGCTGCAAGAAATCTAATGTCCTCTTATGTCCTCTCTAGGTGCATGCACACATATGTGAACACACATACAATAAATAAACCTTGGAGGAAAGAAAGAACATGAGTTATCCTCCACATGGCTTTCTGAATTCAAGGACCAAAAGAACTTCCGTAAGAAGAATACTCACCTAAACCCAACTCCAGACAGTATACCTCCTCATCTGACTGATGTGTGTGTGTGTGTGTGTGTGTGTGTGTGTGTGTGTTTGTGTGTGATGTATGCAGGTGACACTGTAGACCAGAAGAGGGTGTCAGATCTCTTCAGGCTGAAGTTTCAGCAGTTCTGAGCTATGAGACTTTGAAATTGGGAACCAAATATAAGAGTAGCAAGCAACTTTTGTGTACCCACAAGACATTTTTCGTGATTTGAAATGGTGTTTGCTAAGGATGGAGAAAAACTTTAACATATTACACCCTAAAATCCAATTAAGAATCAATGTTTTGTTTAAAATATTTAGCCTTGACATAAGAGGCAATAAATTCTGTAGTTTTGAGAGCAATCGTCAATGTTTTTTTGTCAAATGGCAATTGCTGGATGAGAAGGTACTATCTTACAACACAAGGTTCTTATGATGTTGAAGTCTTGGGAAAGACCACCTGCTCCATCTGTCCTAGCTTATTGAGCATTATACAGGGAGAGCTATAAAAAGGAAATCAGTACATTCTAGCTTATAGCAGTCACACATAATTCATGGAACAGGTTTCAATCTAAAGGCTTTGATACTGTCTCTGGATGCTTCTTAATATATTGGCCACATCCCCTTTTCATGTTATTATTCAAGCATACATTCTTTTTCATGAAATAATTTCAATTCCCAAATATTTCTTCTAGGGGTAATAAAAGATTTCAGTTGAAATTGGCTGACATATTGAGTAAAATTTGAAATTGGCTGACATATTGAATAAAATAAAACAAAGCCTTACTGAAGCTTATCTGAGGCTTTTGTTCCTTCCTGTTTCAAATGGGATTATGGCATGAAGAAGGCATGGCAGACAGCAATAGGATAGATATATGGAGTCATCAGTAGGCTGAATCATATGCAAGAGGATTGGATTCTTCCAGTACTTTTGTTATTAGCACATTGAGAATTTTTGCAGGTTTTAGGAAAATAGTAAATTAATGATTCCTGTAATGATTAATATAGTTTGTAAGTTTGGTAAATTATCTGTGTGACAGACCTCCCAACTTGGCCTGTGAGAGGTTATTTTGATTAGGTTAAATGAGGTGTGACTGTACCCAATATGGATAGCACAACTCTCTAGGATGCAATCCTGTATTATATAACAAAGGAGCCAATCAGCTGAGTATAATCATTAATAGTTTCCTCCTCCTGACTGTGGTTGCAATGTGATCACTGCCTTAAGTCCCTGATGCCTTGATTCCCCTGCTGTGATGAATTGTCACATGTACTGTGAGCCAAAGTAAAGTATTTCTCTCTTAAGTTGTTTTTTTAGGATATTTTATCATAGGAAAAGAAATTTACAATTTCATAATTCAGTGTTCCTTAGGGACAGATAGGAAAGTTGGAAATAAGAGCTGGCTGCATGTAGTTGAGGTAAAAGATGACCCAATCACTAGAGCATGCTTTCTTACACTGATATTGAACAAAGTACAGGAGTATAATGTTGGCCAGAGAAAGTCATGCACTACATGCTACTCCATGACAGAACATTAGGAGAATGTGTTTCCAATTGAACATCATGTTTTCCATGTTTTATGTGATGCCCACCTGATGTGACATATCTGTGTGCCTGTGTATGTGATATCTGTGTGTGTGTGTGTGCACATTGGTGTGGATGTTCTAGCCTGCATATGCATGTGTGAAGGACAGATGTGTATGTCAAAAGTTTTCCTTTATTATTCTCTTTCAGTTTTTTTTTTCTGCCTTTGAGGTTGGCTCCCCTGATTGGACATTAAACTCATGATTTCTGCTAAGCTGACTGACCAAAAAGCTCCAGAGATTCATTTATCTCTATGCCCCCAGCATTGGGATTATATCTAAACACTGAAACATTTGGCTTTTTTGTCTACGCTGGGTATACAAGCTTAAGAATTCATGCTTACATAGCATGTACTTTAACCCATACAACAATTTTCCAAGCTCTTTATGTGATGATCTCTTACCTACTCTTATACTCATTTTGATTCAGAGATATTTTCTCAACCATACTATGTACTTGTATGCATGATTCCACTGTAGTCTGAACATAAACAGCACACACCCAGCCACCCTTCACTACAAGCCCCTATAGCGAACTGTGCTGGTCTTCCTTTGGCCTTTGCATCTTTATCCTTCTCTCCATTCACTACCAAAGTAAGCTCTAAACCACAACAATTATGTCATGTCAGCCTCAAATGCTTGTCTAAAAGTCAACAGAATAAAAAATGAAAGATCTATTGGAGAAGTTTCTTGGACAATGAGACAGTTCTATTTTTCATGTGCCTAAATTTTTTTTTGTTGGTTTTCCATAGGGAAGTGGAAACACCAGACAAGATGTTGATATTTCACAGTAACTTGGTATTCAAATGCTGGGCATGGGGAAACCAGGATGTCATGGATAGAATAAATGACTCTCATAACAGCATAGAGAGAATACCCAGGGGAGAACAGTGAGGTGCTGCATGATGGGTTCATTGCATGATGAGTTGGTGACCAGTCTGGGCCTTATAAGAGATCCTGTCTCAAAAAAAGACATAAATAAACATTTACCAACAAATCACAAGAATATAAGTATATTCAATATTTACACTGGACGATGGTGGCACACACCTTTAATACCAGTACTTGGGAAGCAGAGACAAGTGGATCTCTATGAGTTTGAAGCTAGCCTGGTCTACAACAGCTAGTTTCAGGGAAGCTGGGACTGTTACATAGAGAAACCCTGTCTCGACAAACAAAAACAAAACAAACAAACAAAAAAGAACATTCAACAATCAGTAAGAAAGCAGAAATCAAATAAAGATGCATTGAGATAACTGTTTGGAAGCTTTTTACTTTATTTTTTATTATTTATTTGTGAGAGTGTGTGTGAGAGAGAGAGAGAGAGAGAGAGAGAGAGAGAGAGAGTGTGAGAGAGAGAGAGAGAGAGAGAGAGAGAGAGAGAGAGAGAGAAAGTGTGTGTGTGTGTCTGTGTGTCTGTGTGTCTCTGTGCTCACAGAAGCTAGAGTAGAATAGCAAATCAATTGAAGCTGGAATTACAGGAGATTATGAGCTACCTGCCCTGAGTGGTATCTGGGTCCTCTGTAAGAACAGTCGGTGCTCTTAATTGCTGAACCATCTCTTCAGCCTCAAAGATATTCAGTGGCATTGTAGTGTCTACTTTGTCATCTGAAATGAAAAAAAAATGTCAGCAGTATTGTTCACACACATTGAGTAATGAGGTAGGGTCTTTGTTTATGAACCTTTGTCATTTAGTTATGATTCATAAGCTGCACCCCAAAATACAATTTGATTCCTTTTAATCTATATTTTTATTCATTCATCCTCTAATTATATGCTTCATTGAGCATTTACACGGTTAATTTCACTAAATTATCCCAACTACAGAAAAGCGGGATTTTATTTGGATATTTAAAAGCTCCTCATTAGAAAACACTTGTAAGTATAGGGCAGACTTTTGCTGTGACTAAGAATCTTCATAAGGCTTTGAAATGGCTGATTGTGGTAGCACACTGTGACCCCGGTATTTAGGGGGTAGACAGCAGGGGCAGGAGTTCATGATCATCCTGAGTTACACAGTCATTCCAAGGCCAACTTTGTCTCAGAAAATGAAAAATGGAGCAAGAATTGAAAGACATTGACTTTAAGGAGACTTTGAAGCCTTTTACAATTTAGGATAATATTTCAATAGATATATTATAGATGGTGTCTGTTTGGGCAATATCCACTAGATCGTTTTATCAGTTATTGTTGACTCTTTATATCTTTTGGATGGGGCCATTGGTGATCTCTCTACTGATGCACCGTAAGAGAAACCACATTCTTCTTGCTTCACACACTAGAAAAGGTGTTCCCAGCCAAACATACCGAAAGTGGTACCAAGGATGAAGTGAACTGTATAGTTGTGAGCTATAAGAAGAAGGAAAAAGAGTTAGGCAGATTTATTAGGAATGAAATGATCGATTTTTCTCAAAGCAACTCTTTCTTATTGTTAAAAGAAAATAATTGACAGTCTTCCAACAGAGAGCTGTGAAAGTCACTGATAAGCAAGCGGGACTCATCAGTGCAATATGGGCTTAGTTTGTGTTCCTTTGATTCTGTCGTGGTTAGTGTCAATTTTCAACCTGACACAGCCCAGAGTAATCTGAGTGGAGAAGCCTCAGTTGACGGATTGCCTGCATCAGGTTGATCTGGGGACATGTTTGTGAGGAATTGTTTTTATTATTTATTTGTGGAGACAGGTTCATCCCACTGTGGTCCTGGGCTATGTAAGAAGCTAAATCAGCTTGATTCCGCAAACCAGTCAGAGAGTAAGTCAGCAATCAGTGTTCCTCCAGTGTTCCTGTCTCATGTTCCTGCCCTGACTTCCTGCAGTGGTGGACTGCAACCTTAATGTGTAAGCCAAATAAACACTTTCTTCCCCATGTTGCTTTTGGTCAGAGTGTTTTATCACAACGAATTAATGAATCTGCAACACCCTAATGCCTTCCTTTCTTCCTAAGAAAGAAAATTCAGCCATATAGTTAAACTGAAGCAGATAAAGGTACTGAATGCCCCAGACTGGATAGGCAATGTGTATTGGGAGTGATTGCACACAGCAATTTCTGCGGCCATTTGTAGTGTAGCTTGCAGCTTTCAGAAGCAATGCATCATCTTAGAGACTGAATTCCACAACTGCCCCACTACCATCATTGCTCATTAGCCACCCCCGTGGAGAGTCATGCAAATCCCTGGATTAAATACAGAAGCATACAGAGTACACACAGCTGCTGGTTTTCAAAAACTGTTAACCTCGAGATCACGACGCAATGCTACCTGGTGGAACAAATGACCCTGAGTTTATTCATTTAGATCCTTTATCATAATTGCCAACGGCAACAGAGACTGCTGCTACTCCTGCAACATTGAAGGATGCAGGATGCTGTCAGGCTTTCTAGGTATCAAGCAAAGTTGAATCTATGAAGTTTAAACTTAGTCTTAGCCAAGACAAAGGGAGTTTCAGCCTTCATTACTGTGAATATGACATTCAGTAGATGACTCTCATTGCTTTCCTGACTACTATTTCCTTCTTTTGATGTGGCATTTCTTAATACTGTTGATTTAAAGGGTGTCACTTGTACTTAAGAGAGCTAGAGAACATTAAACAGAGTCTCTTCTTTTTGTTGTTGTTATTGGTTAGATTTTAAGTGTTTTATGGCTTCTTCTCTCTCTTTTTAAAAGTTTTTTTTTAATTGTGTGTGTGTGTGTGTGTGTGTTTCTGTGTCCATGTGTACATGACTACAGGACCTAAAAAATCCAGAAACAGGAGTCAGATCACCTGCAGTGGAGTTGTAGGCCATTATAAGATACTCAGTGTGACTTCTACAAACAAAAATCAGGACCACTGTAAAAGCACTGTGTAATGTAACAGAGTATTTGTTTAGCTATGCAAAGATGTTCTGCATTTGTGTTGCAAAATCTTTAATTATGTAAAGATGTGTTACGTTTGTGTAACAATGTAAAGATCTGTTGCTGTTTTACCTTGCCTGTTTAAGACACCTGATTGGGTTAATAAAAATTTGATCAGTCCATAGCTAGCAAGAGGAGAGATAGGCAGGGCTGGTGGGTGGAGAGAAAAAGGGAGCCCGCGGGTAGCTGGGGCCCAGCCAGACACAGAGAAAGCAGGAAAGAAGGATAGACATTACATAAATGAGGTAAACGAGCCTTGGGGTTTACCTAATAGAAATGTATTAATTTAAGAAAAAAATCTAGCTAGAAACAAGCCAAAATTAATGCTGAGCAGTCATAAGTATTAAGTTTCCATGTCATGATTTGGGGGCTGGTAGACCAAGGAAGCCTGCTATAGCAATGAGAATTATTAGCTGCTAAGGAATCTCTTCAGCCTGGCTTGTCTTTTCTATGAAAGATCCATGTCTTTGTGCCGCTTTCCTGACTATCTTGGCTATAACTTATAAGCCAATATGAGTTCTTCTCACTTCATTTTAGTATTAGAATTTAGTATGCTTAAATTCCGCTTATGTTTCAGAAAAATATTTCTGCTATAAAATAATTAAATAAAGCTTCTACATAGCTTGATTATGAAGGGTATGTGACTTAGGAGCTGAGAAGCTTCACATCTTGTAGACCTATCCTCTGAACTGAAAAACACTCCTGGGGGGGTGCTCATTAATTATCAGGAAGTGAACAATTCACAACAAAGAGCTCACTTCCTGAAACTTAGGGGTTTTAGTCAGTGGTCCTCATCCCCGAGATAGAGATAATACAGGTAATGAGTACTGCTGGGGAGATGGGACTGTCAGACCTATTGAGTTGCCTGAAAGTCAAGGAAGCTCCACTCATGCTGAGAAGGATGACTCAGTGATACAGATGCTTCATTAATTTGGCTATCAATCTACAATGTTAGTTACAAAATTAGTTTATAAAATTGGACTTGGGTCTGATTGTTTCTTTGATCAGTCATTGGTTCCCCTTCTGAAGAGCTGACTTTTGTTTATGCCTCTTTGGAAGAAGTCATAATTTCTGATCAAATATCTTCTCCTTTGATTATTTTGCTTATATTTTAAAAAAATCTAAGTCACTTAACTGTTATTGCTGACCAGTCCATAACTTTGGTTATGTCAGAATCTCTGGGAAGAGTGCCTGGGAACCAACAATTGATGAAAGCTATTCAGTGATTTTTAACATAAAATTCTATTGTGAAATTTTATCAATATGATACAGGAAATATTGTTCCTGTTCTCAAAACTGCTGGTCTTACTCTTCCTTTCTGGACTAGAAGTTATATGAACATATACGGACTAGAATCTCCCAATTAACATCTCAAATTAAATATTCAGGCTCATTGACTCCCATTTGTGAAAGTAGAGAACTTGATAGTATCTTCACAGGTCTTCCTGACTGAGTAGATGAGCAAACATGCCACCATTTCAGTTGACATTTTGCATATTTACGGAGGACAAGCCTGCAATGCCAGAAGCTCTGCTTCAACTTCCATAATTTAATCTGAAAGTGAAGCCATTGCCAACGCAAGGGCTGAAAACGCTGAGGACAAATTCCTTGGGTAAACAACTCAACATGGAAACACTCCATATTACCAAACTCAAGAGCTGTAAGAAAGCTGAGGATGCAACTCAGTTGGTAGAATACTTGCTTAGTATTGCGGCAAAGCCTTAGATTCCATCCCCAGCATTGTAGAAACCATACACAGTGCTGCATGTTCATCATCTCAACAGCTGGATGCCAGGACTATCAGGAGTCCAAGATCATCCTTGGACACATAGGATGCTTGAAGCCAGCTTGAGGTACATGAGATATAATGCCTCAAAGACAGATAGATGCTGGGTGATTTGTGAAGTAGGAAGCTTTCTCTCTTATAGGTGAACTGACCAGCTTCCTTATCTAAAAATTCCATTCTTCTTCCCTCCTAAGTAAATCATTTCAAAAACCCCCTTAAGGGGTATGGAGACGGGTCAGTCGATAAAGTGCTTGCTACGTAAGCATGAGGACCAGAGCTAATCTCCAGATCCCACATACAAAGCTGGGAATGGTGGTATAGCACTTGTAATTCATGTGGTAGGGAGGTACAAACAAGAAAGGTCCCAGGACTCACAGGCTGACTAGCTGACTAGCCTTGTCTAATTAGCAACTCCCAGGTCAATTATAGACTTTGTTTCAAATCAAACAAAAATTGACATACACACACTCACACAGACAGACACACACAGACACACAGACACACACACACACACACACACACACACACACACACACATACACACACCATGATGGACAATGCCTAAGCATTGACACCCAAATTTGCTCTCTCGCTTGTAGACACACGTGCAAATAAGAAACATTCTGTGTAAAGTTCCCTATGATACCTTTATATCTTCTCCATGCCAATTGCTTTCATAGGAAAAATAACAATGCTGCAATAAGCTTTTAAAAGAGCATCCTGGCCCTTCTCAGTCCAAGAAGTTTGAGGGTGTCTTGTGGTAGCAAGACGAAGTTGAGCAAGGCTTGGATTTTGCCCTAAGCAAATGTTTCCTGGAAATCATTTTCATAGTATTTCTCTCCAGGAACAATCCGTGCCCTGTTTATGCCTGAGAACAGACTGAATGGCAAGCTTCTTCTACAGGATGATTAACAAGGCAGAGTCTTTCCCTTTAGAAAATGTGTTTTTCTTGATAAAAGCCACTGAAGACATTTCCAGATTAATATTAAAGTAAGTTCTTGCATTTTGGATGCATTGCTATATCCACTTGTTCCTTAGTACCATATCCTCACTAGTCTACTGATAGAGGAGTTGAAGGCTCTGCCCTGTGTCTGCACTTTGCCATGTGCCCTGTGGCTTCTGGTAGCTTAATTGGCAAGCCCTAGGCTAAAATCTTATCTCAAACAAAACAAAACTTATACACACATACACTCAGTGCACACCCTAGACACACATACATACACACTACACACTCACTGCACATACACACATATACACATGGACACACACATTGTCAACAGTGCGTGAGCAATGACAGCCAAAGGTCTTGTTCTCCAGAGCAGTATTTTGAATATGGAAATTCTTTCCTTTATAGGACCCTGAGTATTTCTAGCATTTCAACTGTAAATGAAATATAGACTTTCTCACAGAAGCTGGTGATGGAATTAATGGAGAGTGAAAACCACTGGGTGGCATTTACACAGGGCTACCTGTTACAGTGGTGAAGTGTCCTGGCTTTCCTTTTGTTGTGACAAAATAATACCTGACCAAAGCCACCTAGGGGAAAAAGAACTTACTTTAGCTCACAGTTACAGATCACAGTCCATTGCCACAGGGAAGTCATAACATCAAGAGCTTGAGTCCTCTGGTCATGTTGTGTCCATAGTCAAGATGTAGAGAGATATGAGTTAAGACATGCTTGCTACTCCTCAGCTCACCCCCTTTTATTTGGCTCAGAGCTCAGTCCATAAAATAGTGCTGTCCATATTCAGTGTGGGTCTTTCCACTTCAATTAACATATCCTCAAAGGCACACCCACAGGCTAACCCGAGCTAGACAATCTATCATTAAGACCTAATCTTTTCCTAGTGATTTTAGGCTATATGAAACTGACAGTTAAAACCAACCATCATAGACCTCCAGTCAGCCTTTTGAGGAGCAGAACTTAAACCAAGTCTACCAAATGTGTTTCTAATCCCCTTTCTTTCAGAGATATAAAAATGTAAGTATAAAGCACTTTAAATAAAGTTATTGAGAAGAAGGAGAGGTCAGAATAGCAGAAGTGGGGCTGGAGAGGTGAGTCAGTGGGTAAGGCTCTCTCCAGGCAATCCTGAAGACCTGAGTTCATAGTTCTAGAATCCATATAAAATCCAGACTTAGCATGCATCTTATTTTCTGTTCCCAAGTCCCTGTCAAAGGAACTAAAAAAAAAAAAAAAAAGGAGACAGTACTACATCAGATTTATTTCAATTATGACATATTTATGCCACTTCCCAGCATTCCTTGGGTGAGTTTCCCCAGTGACTCTGTATCTGACTCTTTGAATGAAGACTAGTTGCTCCCCCAAAGGAGCTTGACCTTATGGATGAGCAAAACACCGAGGCCTAACTTTTCTCCAGCTGTCACACAAACTTTTCTTGCGCTCTCTATAAAGATGCTTTTTGAGCTTGTGCCACTTCCCCAAATACATGTTTTTCATGCTCTAGAATTTTTGGGTCTATGCATTGTATCAAGGAGAAAACAGACATTCAAAGCAGTGGAAGAACCTGATGAAGACCCGGGGACAGCATAGTTCATGTGTGGGAACCTCAAGGCCGGTGTACTTTCTGTTCCAATTGGTTGCATGGCACAGGAGCATCTTTCAAACAGAAATGACCACTTTCCCACATACCTGCTCTGTAGTGTTCTGAGGAGGGAAAGCTTTAGGCCAGGGAGAGAAGGACCCTTGTTCAGATCTCCAGAACTCATACAAATGCTGAGTGTGGAGCACACCTCTCATGCTGGGATGGAGAAGGCAGAGATGGGATGATCCACGAGGCTCTCTGGCAGTGAATTTACTTGAACTGATGAACTTCAGGTTCAACTGTCTCAAAATATAAGGTGGAGAATGATTAATGAAGACACCTGACGTTGGCCTCTCAACTTTGTATATGTGAACACATACACACACACATACATTCATAAACAGAGAGTGAGAGAGAGAGACAGAGAGAGAGAGAGAGAAAGAGAGAGAGAGAGAGAGAGAGAGAGAGAGAGAGAGAGAGAGAGAGACTCAATCAACTGAATGTGTCTCTCTGGAAAATAAAAATAAAAATAAAAAAGAATGTTTAATTTTGGGGAATGGCTCTAGGTGTCCTTCCTTCTGCTTTCTCCTTAATGTAGCTTTTTCCATTCCCAAGGGAGAGGCCATGCCCCATTGGCTGCCCTTGGGGTGAGCAGAAGTTGAGTGCCTTTAATTTAGATTTTCCTCGGGCTCCTTGCCTGGCAATCAGTGCATCTTTGTATCTTTACCTCTCCAGCTGTTCTCTGTGCAGAGCTGAGGACGCAAGAGCGCAGAAAGTGCCAGAGCCACTTCATGTCAGGCAATTTCCCCAACGGCTTCAGCATTCTTAAAGGAATCACGTAATTGGAGTTGTGAGGCATCAGGTAATAATGACATCCGTTGGTGACATTCTTAGTGAGTTGTACACCTGGAATGATGTTTGTAATAAAAAGTAAAATAGAAGCTCATTTGGAAGCAAAGCCAGTTAATTTGCCAAGCAGCCAGGTAGAAATGTGGACTCTGAGATTGCTCAGTGGGTAGTGGGTTGTTGTGCACACCTGGTGACCTGAATTCAGATCCCAGAACTTTCGTGAAGGCAGGCATCAGAGCATGAGTGTCTGTAACCCTAGCACTCCTACTGGGGAGTAGATGAACAGGAAAGCTTCCAGAATCTCAAAGGATAACCAGTCTCAAATACACAGTGCTGGGAAAGAAAAAGACCCTGTCTTAAATAAGGCAGGCAACAAGAACTGACATCCAAGTTGTTCTTTGACCACATAGTTGTATGTACACATACACGGGACCATACACTCTGTGTGTGTGTTTCTCTCTGTCTCTTATACACAAGCGCACATGTGCATATGTGAGGGGGGGATCCTGTGAAAGACTTTAACTTTAATTTTGTTTAACCTTCTGTTGCTAAAATTCCTGTTCAGGGCGATACGTAAATATTGTTTTCACCTCCTTCTAATATCCGAATGGCAAACTGAGTTAGGAGTCTACAAACTCACCAAGGATTATTAGCCTTGCTTACAGAGCAACGTGTGGGGGATTAAAGTCAGCAGCATAGACAACATTAAAGCAGCCACACTGAAATGTCTCCACCCAGCAAGGATGATGGCTTCACTACGTAAATAGAACCTCCCGTCCCTTCCCTGGGCACTTTCTCTAGTCCTTTTCCCCAAACCATCTGCAATTAAGTAAGAATTACACACACTGGGTTGGACACTCACGTGATGGTCCTATGAATCTTCCCAGATCCTCTTTCTATAAGGGAAGGCACAAAGTCAACAAGCCAAGCTGTGATGATCTTTCGTAAGTGGATAAGCAGAACTCCTAAAGATGGTGGCAGTTTTTTTCCCCTCCTTGAGGAGGCCAGTCCTTTTATTCACCCTCAAACATTCTGAAATCTATGAGATTTGGGGTCCTACTCATTTGACAGCTACATGGCGTCTCTTTGACTTTGCCTACTCTCTCCATATCTCTGTTCAGATTTCCTGCCTAGCTTTGCTTTGCTAAGCTATTGGCCAGTATAACTTCTTTATTAACCAATGGTAATAAAACATATTCACATCATACAGAGGGAAATCCCACATCAGAGAAGAAGAAAAGGAAGGAGGAGGAGGAGGAGGCTTCCCTTTTTTCACAGCAGAGGACAAGGCAATGCTGTTCCCATCCATGGAAAAGATTAGACAAGTTTGCTTTCAATATCCTGCCTTCTTTCAAGTCTCAGCTTGCTGTCCCATTTTCAGATTGAGTGGCTTATCACTTGTGGGGTTCCTCTTCTCTGATGTAAGCCGGCAGTGTGTGTGCAGTCCCACTATGTGTAATAGTCTTGGCAGTTGGTCACTCTGGTAGTGGAAAAGAAGTTGGTGGCCAGGCAATACAGTCATCCATCATACCATAATAGAATGACTAATTAACTGAGTACAGCTCGAGAGGGTCACAGAGAGGGCTATATCTGGAGGGCCACCTGATGAGCATGGCAATAACTCATGCCAAGCTGAGTTGCTTTCTATGCAATTGCCTCACATATAATCTGTCCTATGTAGAGGAGGACAGTGCCTTGTGTACTGTTCTGTGATGTTAGCGTGAGATGCTGGCTCTGCATGTAATTTGCAGTTGTGCAATCTCTGTCATGTAAATCAGGACCAAGCAAATCAGATTTATGCAAATCATGGCAGTCTTGTTTAATTAAAGGTCAGTCCAGGTCAAAGACTGAAATTTCATGTTAGCAGGCTGCAGCTCTGTGGTTCAGGGTTTTAGCACTCAATGTTGACAACGTGCATTCCCAGACCATTCTTGTGAGGAAAAGAAGAACTCCTGAATGAATGTGTATTATATACATGATTATGGCCATGTCAAATTCCAAAGTTCCTTAGACCCATGGGAATGGCAAAGTCTTCTGCTGGTCTGAATACAGCCGTTGTCAAACAGTTGACCTTTAGCTAAAACCAGTGTGTGCGTGAAGAATCAGTTGTATGCTCCCCTTCCAGGATGTTGACAGCGTATGTAGATACAATCAACTATAACTTTCTCCTCCACACACTGAGACTGCTCTCCTACAGACACATCCTCCTGAGATTAATTGGGCCTTCCTGTTGTTTATAGTAAGTGTGCAGAGCTTTTGTGTCTCTGCTGGTGTGAGTTCATGACTTTCCTATTCCCAACTTTTTGTTATGTGTGTTCTGTTGTTTGCCCATTCCCTGCCTCTCCAGTCAAGTCACTTCCAAGGTCATACAGATCATAGCACATACTTGTGAAGAATTCCCAGAAGGGCCCAATTTTCTGCTCTGTTAGTAACTATCTTGGCTTCTTTTTCCACTGTTGTGATAAAAATAATTTGAGGAGAAGTTTATTGTGGCTCACAGTCCAGGGCTACAGTGCATCATAGTGTGGGCCTAAACACATAACAGCAGGAGCTTAAAGCAGCTGACCTCACATCATACACAGCCAGAAATCAGAGAAAGATGAGGGATGCTGCTTCCTTTCCCCACTTACATCCCAGGATCCCTGCCAGGGGATGGCACCAGTCATAAAGGGAGAATCTTCCCATCTCAAAACAATCAAGGTAGTTTCCTAAAGAGACTCCCAGAGCACTATCTCCCAGGTGACTCTGGATCCTGACAAATTGAAGATTAGCACTATCATCAGAGTGGCCTTCTATCCACCACGTGTGTATAATATCCCATGGGTCCAGCGTCCATCTGAGCATCACTCAGATGTACTTTCCCCCTTATAGGACTTGAGGGACAAGAACTGTTGATCATATTTTAAGGCTTAGGCTATGTCTTTACATATGTTAATACTCCACTTCCCCTTGTCAGGATCATCCCTTGTCTTCTAAGCAACTAACAGGCTGATTAGTTGGCCAGAAAGTAGGGTCAAATGTTAGACCCTTCCCAGTTCTTGGAGTCTCTTTTCTTACTTCTGAAGTCTCGACCTTTTGATCTGGATTATTAGTTTGCACCACACTCTACAACCTAGCTTCATTTCCTATTTCTTGGGCTCAGTCCTCAATTCCATACTTGCTCCCAAGAGAAGACATCTGCACTAGGTTGGCTCTCTTCTTGTGATCACCGGGAAATAAAGAATGCTCTCAGGTGTGTGAGACGGGCCGGAGCGACATCTTTCAAATTACATCACGGTTCTCATTATTTTACAATGAGTGATCATGGAGTTTATGGTGAAAATATTCAGAAAATATATCTAAACTCAGGGTTAACAGCTTGAACTCTCAACAGATAAGCAGGAGAAATAGTCTAGATATTTAAAATCCTAAATATTACTTACCAAGGTCAGGTATACTTGATACTTAGTTGGATGGTAGAATAGTTCATCTACATAGTAGGAGGTAGAGACGTGGGCTTTGTGGTGTGTGTGTGTGTGTGTGTGTGTGTGTGTGTGTGTGTGTGTTGTACTTATGGAGGCCAGAAGAAAACTTCATGCATTCTTCAGGAGAGATTCATTGTTTTTTAGACATGGTCACTCACCTACCTGTCTGGAACTCACCATATATGTTGTACTTTCTGAGCAGTGGACCGCAGTGATCTACTAACTCTGTCTCTTAGTACTGGGTACATGGATCCCCACACTGGGCTTCTTTTTGTAAGTTATGAGGTTATAATTCAGTTCCTCATGCTTGAAAAGCAGACACTGTATAGATGGAGTATCGGTGAGCCATTTTTTTTGTCATTGAGGTTAATAATCATTCAAAGAGACACCAACCTAATCCGGCTTTCTGTAGAGAAATAAGAGGGTTCTCTCTAATATCTTCCCTGATTTCTCAAAGGGCAGGCAATTATGGGCTTCCTAGCATATGTATTAATATTATGAATGCACTGACATTTTAGCAAGTTTGCAGAATATATTGCTATTTTATGAAGCTTAGCAATATATATATTGTATGTTGCTTGCATGTATGTTTATGTGTGTGTGTGCATGTGTATCTGTTTCTGTGTCTGTTCATGAGCATATGGAGCTCAGAGAACAAGGTGTAGGAGTCAGTCCTCTCCTTCCACCATGTTGTCCTGGGAATTAAGCTCAGGACATCAACATTTGCAGCAAGCTCCTTTACTTGCTAAGCCATCTTGCCTGCCCATGAAGTCTTTAGTTACTATTATTTATCCCTAGTGTTCTGCATCAAATCTGAAGATTTAGCCTTCTGTTAATATGTCCTCAGTTTCTGTTGCTAAGAAGTCAGCATCAAGTTTTTCTATAAATTTAAAATTGTTCCTGAAACCCTGATGCAACTGGAGAATCTGTTAAAAATCCTGATTTCTAGGCTCTGCTCTGTCTGGGCCGTTTAGTTGATTGATAGTATTTCCTTGTGTTTTTAAAAGCTCACTATTTTATTACAACATTTGGCAATAACTCACAAACTATTTTTATAAGATTTATAGATTTAATATTTCAAATATGTAGAATTCAATTGAGGACAAGTATATGATGAAAATCTAAATTTTTCCAAGAACAGTGCTAGCCTTTCTAACATGGTTTAGGGAAATCTATTTCTTTGCCTCATTTTTCTTGCTTCCCTGATATTTAAATGTTGTCCTTTCAAATATCAATTTCATGTGTCTGACTGGGTTTCAGGACTCCTTTGTTCTCACATGACTTGAGTTTCAATAGGTGCAGAGGTGTTAGGATAGCTAAGACAAGGTCTCCTTTGAGGAATGCCTCTTTCAAAATGTGTCTGGCCATGCTTTATTATTTTTTTTCAGAAATGTTCTAGGATGTGTTTTTCAGTTTCTGTCACCTGCTGTGTTGGGGTATATGGAGTCTGATGACCTGGGTATGTATGGAGAAACGGGGTGTACTCATTGGCCAGACTTGAGCCCCACCGTCTTTCTAATCTTCAATTATCATCTCAGATGACTTAATGTGAAATCTAGGAAGGGATTTGACAGGTAGAGTGTGACTCGGTATAGGGGGATAGGGAGAAACTAGAATCCTCTTTTTCTAAAATGCGGGGGTGGCTATGCAGTTTTCCACATTAGGAATCTGGGAGAGAAGTCTAAATTGTAGTTTCTAGGAGCTGGAGATATAGTTTGGTGGCTGTGAGTGTACCCTCTCTTGAAGAGGTCCTGAGTTCCACTTCAGCTCCAAGCTGGGAAGCTCACTATTTGCTGCATGTCCAGTTCCAGGTCATTCAGCGCCCTCTTAGAACTCTGTGGAGGTCTGCACCCACATGAACACATGTGCATGTATATGCAGGTGCACACACACTCACATGAACACCTTGTGTGCATGCATGTGGGCACACACAAACACACATGTGCGCGCATTGTTGTAACTTTGTCACAGTGGTTGTGCCTTAATCTACTGCAATTTCAGGTGGAAAGTGTGATTCCAGTTATCGGTCTGCTTCTCTAGCAGCAGCCTGACTGCTGAGGCCTCAGCCTGGCAGGAGCTCTGCGTCCGCAGGCACTGGCCCTGTCACTGCCACTAAAGGTAGCTTTAACTAATTCTCTATTGTTCTATTTACAAGTAAGACTTGGGGTTCAAAGACTGGGGTTAAATCCTGAGATGTCAGAGAGGCTGAGAAGCAGCGACCTAACCCTTTCTACTTGCTAGTATCTCCAAAAGATCCACTCCTGCTCCACCAAACCAGGAAAGACTGGGGCAGTTCAAAGCCCTCCCTACTCTGTCTGGTGTTTATCTCTCCCAACGCCCTCCTATGCTCTGTGATTGCTTGCTGTTTACAGGAGGAATAAAGTAGAACACGAGATTGTGGCTGGAACTCCTTAGGGACTCTACCTCTCCAATCTGAGTTCCCAAAGTCACCTGATGAGGTCGCTAAAATGCAGATTGTGACCTCCCTGATGCCCCCCACATTCCTGGCTCAGCAGGGTTGAGATGGAGAAATTTGCAGTAAGTTCAGGTGATTTTTGGGTCAGGTAGTGCACTGCGAGGAACACTTCGGCAGTAGCTTTCTCAAATACTGTTCTGCATCAGACTCTCCAGATTTTGTTTTATGAGTATGTGATCGTGTGTGTGTGTGTGTGTGTGTGTGTGTGTGTGTGTGTGTGTGTGTGTGTGTGTGCAGACTCTGCCTGGAATTTTGCATAGATCCTGGAGTTATGAACTCAGGTTTTTGGGCTTGTGTGACAGGTAATTTTGACTGTGCAATCTTCCTAGCCTTGGTTATTTGTAAAGATCATAGTTGGGCTCCTCATTAGACAGACTGAGTGAAGGTCTTTGCCAGTGGAGTGTTCCTGATGAAACAAGTATCAGTAGCAGCCGCTATTCCTAAGGTGCTTAGAAGGCAGTTATGGGGCTGGAATCCCCTTCTGTGTAAACAGAGAACAAAGTTCTGGCAGGAGAGGGTGTCTGTGGGGATAGGGACAGAAGCACATGTCGTAACCACGCAAGCAAGTATGAGTTAGGAGAAACATTTCAAGCATTTGGGAGTTTTCAGTTAACTAGTTTGGATAGCAACTTAGTGACTGAGTCAGAGATGCTGTTGCACTAACAAGCTCCCAGATGCTTCCGGCCATGTACCACACTCTGATCTGCAAAGAGCTGGAGTATCCAGGAAGACAGAGGGCTGGGCTAAGTGAAGCAAAAAGTGAATAGATATGAAGCAGGATAGAAGAGGATGTGGGAAGGGAAAGAAGCCCTTTACCTCAAAACTAGTTAGCATTCCCTGTTGTCTGAGCATAAATGATAAAGGCAAGGTCGTGTAAAGGGAGGGCTTGTGTTCTGGAAGGCATCTCCAGCAAACATTTAGAGACACAGTGATTTCTGCTTGCTCAATGCCCAGACACTTGTGCCCTTTACTTTAATAGCATTTCTCTCTCCTCTCACCCTTAAGTCCAGACACTGCAACTCACGAATACCTCCTTGCAATGCACATTTACAAAGGAAAAATTTTCAAGATAAACAAGTAAAGGAGAGCACACATTTTTACTTTTTAAACTTTGTTGAATTTAAAACTTTGCTTGAAATTTAAACCTTTTTGTACATTACATTGTTTGCTTGGAGCACCTTAGATGTGCGTGTGTGTGTGTGTGTGTGTGTGTGTGTGTGTGTGTGTGTTGCACGCATACCATAGTTATGATCTTTTCTCTTAAGTCTCTAGTTTTTTTCTTCCTTTTTGTCTTTATTTCCTTTATGTATGTGTTTATGCATGTGCGGTGTGTGCATGTATGTGGACTCAAAGTTCTCTTAATCGTCTGGATAGCATTGCCTGGCGTTCTCTCTTGTGTGCGTCTTCAAGCTGGGAGTCTTGTTGAGCGCTACTGCACTGAGAGGTTTAAATGGGTGTTGGGGATCTGTATTGTATGACCCACACTCTACTGACTGAGCTACCTCCCATGATTTTGTCCTTTTGCTATGCAATCTCTCTAAACACTTAATCCTAGTTGTGTGGTATTGCCCATCTCTGCTTGGGAAATTCACTAAGACTGTTTCATTCCTTCTCATTCTAGAATTCTTTTCTGCAATGTAATCAAGGATGTGCCTCTACCTCTGTTGCAGTCCCACTGTGGGGAACCCCGCATGCTACTGGCAATTAGAGCTGGTTTATGTCTCCCTATCACCATTAACAGATCCATGAAATCAGCTGAGTGAATGGTGACTTTTGGGCTCACATCCAAAAATACCTTACCAATTCAGTGTAAAAAGAGACAAGAAATTATGGGAATAGTCCCCTGTAGAGAAATTCCCTTAAAGTCAACAGGCTTAAGACATTTTCCGAGATTTTAGAGAAAGCATGCAGTCTTGATAAAAATGTCCTAAATGGAGTATATGATTTTCACATGATTGAAAAGGCAAGCTTGTGAGAAGAAAGGAAAATAGATATTCTAGAGACATCCTAATGGAAACCCAGAGGGATTTCATAAAAACCTATGGGCTTTCAGTATTTTCTTGGTTATCTTAATTTAGAATATAGCGGTTTGAATAGGAATGGTCCCCATAGCCTCACATGTGTGAATGCTTGGCCCATAGGGAGTGACACTCTTAGGAGATGTGACCTTGTTGGAGGAAGTGTGTCACTGTGGGAGCAGCTTTGAGGTCCCATTTGCTCAAGCTATGCTCATTGTAGCACAGAATTTCCTGCTGCCTTCGGATCAAGATGTCAAACTCTGAGCTCCTTTTCCAGTACCATGTCTGCCTGCATGCTGCCTTGTTCTGCTATGGTGATAGTGGGTTAGATCTCTGAAACTAAACCAATTAAAGGTTTTCCTTTATAAGAGTTGCTGTGGTCATGGTATCTCTTCACAGCAATAGAAACCCTAACTGGGACAGAGAACATCACTAATATAGTCTTCATCGAAGGGTCACATGGGCAGCTAATTAGACAAAGTGTCTAGTGGACAGTTATCTCAGAGACTCTCAGCCAAAGGGCAGAGAGTAAGCATCTTTGCAGATTCATCTGTGAATGGGCCAACTGTATCATATCCTCTAAGGACCAGGGATCACAAAGGGAGAAGGTGGAGAAAGATGTAAAGAAAGAAGTGGGGAACACCAAAGCAGAAGACACAAATCTGGGAAGCTGGGCATGGGTTGGTGTGGTAAAATTGTCTATATTCTGTCAATCATATTTTAAATAAATGCTGATTGGCTGGTAGCCAGGCAGGAGGTTTAGGCAGGAAAACCAGACAGGAAGTAGAGGTAGGGCAATGAGAACAGGAGAATTCTGGGAAGTAGGAAGCCTGTTCCTCTCCAGTCCTGTCTCAACCACCTAAGAAGCAGAGATACTGAGCCATGTGACTAACATAGATAAGAATAATGGGTTAATAATATAAGCATCAAGAGTTAATAAGAAGCCTGAGCTAATGGGTCAAGCAGTTTAAAACCTTTGGGAGACCTCTGTGTGATTTTCTTTGAGGCTAAATGGCTGTGGGAACTGGTAAGGACAAAAACCCCAACAAGCCCACTCCTCATGTTACAATGGGTCTGGGAGGAGATGGAGGAGAGTGGGGGTGGATGTGATCAAAATGCACTGTCTGAAAGTGTGGAATTCTTGAAGAATTAATCCTAATTTATATTTTCAGAAAGTTAAAAGAATAGAATCCAGAATTAAGTAAGTCATATCAGACATGTTTAGTGAGCAGGCTGGTTATCAGTGAAGTTGTCATCAGCATAGACACCCGTTTTATTTAATCAACTAACCATATGCCCTACACATGTTTCAGCTCTCATAGTTGAGCTGACTTTTATTCGTAAAACACCATTCTGAAGTCATGTGACTAAATGATGGTATCGATCAGATTCTGTGCTTTATAAATATCATGTTTGTTTTCCCATAACATGTTCTCCCAGGTTCATTCTTCCAAAGTGAGCATTTGATAGGGATTTTATCCTTTAGGGGTTTCAGGCAGGGACCACTTTCTGGCTAGTTTTGCAGCACCTGTTCATGGTATAGTCCTCTGGCACTGTGGTGCATTAGCTCCCTAGACTCAGGATAAATCAGCCATGCCTGGAAATAGTGCCTAGGAGAGCTCCGTGCGTGCTGTTGGGAATGACTGTTTCCCTCTCTGCTATTGTTTCTTGTGTCTTCCTAATTTCATTGGGGGAGAGAGAGAGAGAGAGAGAGAGAGAGAGAGAGAGAGAGAGAGAGAGAGCTCATTATCTTTCACGGTTTGAATACTGTGGCTGTTAATATTGATTGTCAACTTGTCAACTTGATATGGTCTAGAAGCATCTAGGATATAAATCTTTGGGTATATGTATGAAGGAGTTTCTAGATTGGCTTAATTGAGGGAGGAAAACTCTGTTCCATGACTTAAGTTCTTGAACTGAATAAAAAGGAGAAACTGAACCCAGCATCAACATTATTCTTTCTCTCCTTCCTAACAGTGTTTGTACTGTGACCAGCTGCCTCTTGCCAGGCTTTTCCTACCATGACAGACTGTGAGCCAGAATAAACCCTTTCATCCTCAACTTGTAAGATACTTTCTCATATAATGAAATAGCAACTAAACAAAATAATGACCTCAAAGTCCAAAGTCCATCTGTTTTGAAGCCTGTGTTATGTTCTGGGGTGTTGTGAATGAAATGTTCTGCAGAGATGGAGGTATTTGATATCTTGGTCCCCACGTCGCGATGCTGTTTGTGGGTGCTGTAGAACCCTTAGGATGTACAGCCTAGAATGAGGCAGCATCGTCCTTTGGTTGGTGATCTGCTCTTTCAGTTTCCTGTTCTGACAGTGTGCTGCCATACATTCCTCACCTTGGGAACTTCCCCCCTTTGGAACCACAAGCAAAAATAAATTCTTCCTTCCATGAGTCATTTTTGGTCACGGTCTTTTACCACAGTAACAGAAAGTGCTTGTATAGGTTCTTATTTGTATCTAGTTACACAGAATTAGTTTAGCAGATGTAATAGATTTAAGAATCTTAAGGAGAAAGCATCCTATAGAATTAATTTTGATTTGAAGTGTTCTGTTAGGGCAGCCAATATGGGAAGAGCTAGTGAGGATAGAGGTAGGGATAGGAGTGTTGCAGCCATAAGCATAGGGATTCCTGAAGCCATAGAAGCAAGAGGAGGCATGGAACATAGTCTCCTCTACATCCCGATGTGAAAATTCCCTGAAAGGATGTGAACAAGAAGCTACTCACCCCAGATAGGGCACCAGTGACACAATTCTACCCAAGGCCAGCTTGGTGAATTGAGGGGTGAAACCTGGCTGCTTACAGGAGCATAGGCAAGTATATCATCAGAAAAATCTCTTCCCTCAACATTAGCGGTCTGTATATCCTTAGGGAGGGAAAGGCTCTATTAGCCCTTCTACTTTGTCATCCATAACTACGTATGCATCCCTAGAGAGCAGTGGGGCCCATTAGCTGCTCCCGCTCTCAGATTTGGTGCAGGTAATCACAGCTGCTGGGGGTTCAAAAGTGCAACATCCCTGTCACACTCAGAGGACAGCATTTCCCAGTGCACTTCCATGGGGGCCTGGCACAGCTGATGCTCTGATGTTGGATTTCAGACTTCAGTGTTAAGGATAAAATAAGCTTTGTTTCTGAAGTCATTGAGTTTGTGGAAATTTGTTTTAGTAGTTCTACCTTCTCCAATGACTATGGCCATGGAGAATACAGAAGAGAAAACAGAATGGCAAGCTTCTATACTCTTCTAAAGTTCCCTGTGCCTGTTTGTTTATGCACAATCCTTCTGTTTCTCCAAGGAGACTTGTGCAAACAGGTTCTGAAGTAGCCCGCCATATACCAGGACCTGTGTCACTTCTAACGTAACCGTGAGTATAAATGAAGTCAGTGGAGCATGAAGCCAGGGGAGTTCTCCCTCATTGGATTGATGAGGACTTGTGTTGATGTGCAGGACTGTCATCAAGCCTTTAAATTAAAACAAGCCCCTGTGGACCGCTTGAAATGTTAGACATCACAAAGAACATTTGAACTGGGAATCCCTGTACACCAGCCTTTCTGCGTAGTGAATAATGTCAATTTCTTATCTCATAAAACAGGTACCAGGAAAGACCGGGTCTCTTGGGGAGGAATCCCAGGGCCTCTGGTTTCATTTCCTGCATTCTGGTTGACGTTATGACAGTTAACATAGTACCACTTCTGACTGGTATTCATACTCCCTGTTTTAGTTAGTTTCTATACTGCATTTAAAAAGTACCCAATAAGAAGGAATTTAAAAAGGAAGAATCTATCACAGTATGAGGGTAGAGGCTACCATGGTGGGAATCTGGGGTATCCAGAGCCAGAGGCACCTGCTCACATGACATCCACGGTCAGGAATCAAGGAAATGAAAGCTGGTGCTTAGCTTACTCTCTCCTTTTGATTTATTCCAGGACCTGGCCTGTAGAATTGTGCTACCCACATTCAGAATCATGTCTTCCCAACTCAGTTACCTCATTCTGGAAACTCCCTTCCAGACATGCCCAGAGGTGTGCCTCTGAGTATTCTAGAACCTTTGAGTCTTGATCTCTTTGGCAAACTTCTGTCTCCAAAAGTATTTACATTACAATTTATAACAGTAGTGGAATTACAATTATGAGGTAATAATAATAATGTTGTCTTTGGAGTCACTGCAACTGTATAAAGGGTAGAAGCATTCTGAGGGTTGAGAACCACTGCTTTTGGTTCTACCAAATTGACATTAATTTTAATTATCACATGCGCTGTGGACAAATTCCTTTTGCTCTTTCAAATATTGTTAAGTAAAACTTTAGAGACATTGTATGTTGGGATGTTTTTCCTACCCCATAATATGTAATGCTATTTGGAGAAAGGCCTGTATCTTCTGTGCAAACAAGAACTAAGCTCAATATGAGATTTGATTTCTGTACTCCCCTGGGTTCTAGGCAAGAGAACACCCTAACTGGATGACAGACACACATACTCTGATTGTGTCACTAACTCACTCAGGTATACAAGATATGACTCCTGCTGCAGTCTCACATATGAGAAAATATTCAGAGGAAAGAATTTGGAGCAGGGAGAACAAGTTTCTGAGAATCATCTAAAACTACTGGATGTGAAGAAAGAAACAAAGATCAGTGTAAAATTCTACAAAGAAAAGTAAATGTAACTTGAGCAAGTCCAGATCCCAAAGTACAGAGAATGTGGCTGAGAAATATGAGTCCTAACCCAGTTTAGTAGGGAAAAACTGACTACCTTGGGGCCAGAGCCAACCTGAAGACACACTTTAAAACCATTCCACTAAAGTTTTCAAATAAGGATGCTTCTTCAGTGAGACGATGATTGTTTTATTCTCATCTTGAATAGAATTTGGAAGTTCTAACAGCATTCAGCTTGCTATCATGAATTTCTAGAATCTGAGCCGTGGCTTCCGCATCTCCATGGCTGAGAGCTGCCTAACTGTGTGTGCTGGGGATGGGTGTCTGCCCTGCAAAGAGCATTTGTACTTAGGCGAGTTAAACGTTCAAGGTTTAAAAGAAGGGAACAGTAGAAGTTCTGTGTCCTCAGAACTGGATGTGAAGTTATAAATTAATGTTAACTTTGGTTCTTTTCTCTTCTCCCATTGTGTGACTTACCTTAATTACTACTTGGTGTAAGATCTTACCATGTTAGCTTGTTAACATAGAACCACTTTGGACCAGAGCACAAGCTCCCTGTATTAGTTTCCTTGTTACGGCAGCAACATATCTATTAAGAAGCAACTTCCAGAAAGAAGGGTTTATTTTGTCATGTCTAAAATGGGGATAAATGTGACGCTTGACTCCTAATAAAGTCCGCTTAAGAAAGCCAATAATAAATACAACACCTGGGACATAATGATCACTTAAATATTTTAGATTATTAGGGTTATTATTACTTTTTAAAAGATGCTTTTTCTTGTTGCCAGTGAGATTACCAGTTGGAAGTTTCCAGCAAACAGGGAGTTTCTGAGCAACTTGGGTGACCATAATGACTGGAAATAATAGAAAAGTTACTGCCATACTGCAATAGCCCTTGAAAAAAAAATGGGCAGTGTTTAAAGAAATTGCTTGTTAAACTTCTGTATGGCTTCAGGAAAAAAATACATTTCATTTTTCCAGCAGGAAAGTGGCTGCTAAGGAGAGTAAAGAGTGTTAGGGAGTGAGAACAGTGCATCTGTCTGATTAGACCAGAAATCAGGTTAACCCTTCAGTGGATGCTCCTGTTCTGGCTGGGATGCATCCTATTTCCTTAAGGAAGAGAAGTTGTGATGGCTTGTAGGTGGCTGGAGTGATGACTCCAGGGTTGAAACACAGTCTGTGCTTGCAGAGGACAGATGTTCAGTACTTGGCATCCACGTTGGGTATGTCTCAGACACCAGTAACGTGAACACATGTCTATATACATACAATCATATACATATAAACATAATTAAAAATAAAATTTGAAGAAGATGACTTATGAAGAAAAACTGTGCACTGTCTTCTTCACCCTTTTTGCCATTTGCCCCCCAGATCCATTTCCTCATAAATGTAACTTCTATCCCCAGCTCGTCTGCTATTTGGCAAAACCATTCCTGGCATATTCAGTTTGGGTAATTAAGCATGCTCAGTGGTTACCTTTTACATCCCAAGGTGAGGCCCTCCATAAGATCTAATTATATTTTTTTTTCACCACAAGCAAGATGTTCCACAGAAGCTATAGATCGTGGCTCATTACGAAGCATCTCATTATTTTTAATGAGTAATTCCATTATTTCTGGTTCTACCGAGAGGAGGACATAATTCTGTCAAAGAGAAAAGCTTGTTAAACTTTGGTGGCCAGAAACACGACTTTCAGTCAAGTTTAGCAGCTCTGCTTATTAAGTTTAACGACACGATCTTGCAGGTTTATGAGAGCTTCATAAGGGTGTCTTGATGCAGGATGCCTACTTCCATCTAAAGAATAATTAGGAATGTGGTATTCCACTGTAATTTGCATACTTGTGTCTCTGAAACTTCTTTCATTATGAGTTGGCTTTAGTAACCATCCTCATATCGAAGGCCAATGAAAGCGTTTCAATTGTAAAAGTGTTAGTGAGTCTAATATTGATAATGATAGGACTTGGGAGTGACTTCATAATCCTGTTTCCTCTGTGAACTCTGGGACATACCTACTGTTTACATCTGGATAGTTTGTCCAAAATAGCATGAGCATAAGATTAAGGACATAGAAAGAAAGCAAAGGGACCAGCAGTCTATTTGGAGGAAAGAGAAGGCGGCTTGCAGAAGATAAGAAAGAAGAAAGATAGAAGGAAAGGAAGAAGATCCAGTCCTCAGGAACCTCCTAGCATTGGATCATAGGATTAAAGCAACTATGGCCGTGTCTCCAGCATAGTGTCTATATAGACTTCCAGGAGGAAGAGGTAGACCACATAAAATAAGAGATGAAGTGCTGTATTGCCTTCCCCTATGTCACAGTTTCACATACAGATACTTTATCTGTCAAGGAGTTGCTATACACAATGTGTTTATTGGTAAGGATTAGTAAGGAATAAGACAAAAGGTCTGTTTACAATGACAGAAAGTGGGCTAGTTCTAGGGCTCAGTGGGTAGAGTGCTCGTCGGACATGCATGAAACACTGGAGTCAATCACAAAACCAAAACCTGGTGTGATGGTGCACAACCTTAATACCAACACCCCAAAGATAAAGAGAAGATGATGAGAAGGTCGAGGTCATCAACCACTACATAACAAGTTTGAAGCAAGCTGAATCGATATGATACTCTGTTTTTTTTAAAGTGTGTGTGTGTGTGTGTATCTGTGTATATTTGGGGTTGTACTTGTGCTTAAACCTTAGTATAGCTCATATTTTTATTCCTGAAGCATTTTATTTCAAAAGAGGAATAATTATAATACCTACCTCCTATATTTTTACAACAATTTTTTTGATTTATTTTTCATTTCTATGTGTGTATGCATGTGGAGATCAGAGGACAGCTTTTGTAACCTGTTCTCTAAGTGACTCTGGAGGTTGAAATTAGCTAGTCAGCATTAGCAGCAAGTTCTTTGCCCACTGAACTATCTTACCAGGGTCCTTCTAGGGTTGTCCACAAAGACTAAGTAAAAGAAAGAAAGGAACCACCAACACGATGTGTGTTGGGTGGTGAGTGGGAATTGTATATAGTAGAATGAGGGAGAATGAGTACATGAGAAAGTAGACAATTACAAGAGAAGTTATTTTACTAAAGCTTGATTTGATGGTGCTTCCTCATAGAGAATAACATTCTCAAAAAGGTGAACTTATGACACTAGAACAAAGAGTCATTCAGCTTAAGTGGCCAAATGTATTTAAAAGAAAATAGAGTTAGACAGCAGTGGCACCCACCTTTAATCTCAGCACTCAGGAGGCAGAAGCAGGCAGATCTCTGTGAGTTCAAGGCCAGCCTGGTCTACAAGAGCTAATTCAAGGATAGCTAAGGCTGTTACACAGAGAAACCCTGTATCAAAACAAACAAAGAAATTAGAAACATAAAAATATATAGAGAACCAGGAGACAAGAATATTTAAACAATAATTTTTACAAAGATATATGGATTTATCTGTCATCACCATCACCATCACCACCACCACCATCATCATCATCATCATCATCATCATCATATCTATCTATCGATCTATCTATCTATCTATCTATCTATCTATCTATCTATCTATCTATCTTTCTATGTTGTTCTGTGTATGTGTCTGTGTGTTTTTGTGTCTTTGAGCATACACATGTGCTTATGTGCAGATGTATGCAAAAGTCCAAACAGAGTACCGGGTGACCTCCTCTATCACTGTCCACCTCTGACTCATTACTTTGAGGTAAAGTCTTTCTCCCTGAACCTAGGGCTCAGATTTCCCATCTAGACTTGAAGTCAGCAAGCCCCAGCTATCATATTCTCTCCTCTCTTCTTGGGTGTATGCTATTAAGCATTGTTTTGTCTCAAAACTTTGTGGAAACTGTTGGAAAACAGGACTTTTCATATAGACAGTAGATACTTTGAGGTCTTCTATGGATCATAAGTGCTCAATAGACTTGAAAGATTAATAGGTAGTGGTTGTGATTCTTTTTGTATGTAAATTTGTATATTTTTAAAAGAGATTTATTTTATTTTTATTTACATGCATATTGTATGTTGGTATATGGATATGTTCTCCTTTGATATGGATTCCCCTCTGTATGCTGTGAATATGTTTTATTACCATTGGTTAATAGAGAAGCTGCTTTGGCCTATGGCAAGGAAGAGTATTGCCAGACTGGAAGAGATATAGAGAAGGGAGTAGGTGGAGTCAAGGAAATGCCATGCAGCTGCCAGACACCAGCCCAAAACCTTAGGTAAGCCACAGCCTTGTGGCAATACACAGATTAATGGAAATGAGTTGATTAAGATGTAAGAGTTAGTTAATAAGAAGGCTGAGCTAATAAGCCAAATAGTATTTTAATTAATATAGTTTCTGTATGATTATTAAGGTCTCAGTGACTACAGAACAAAGGACCAGTCTCTATTTATACTTTTTGGTGCAGGCATCCACAGAGGCAAGAAGAGGGGAAGGGGAGATCCCTAGAGCTGGAGGTGCAGGTGGTTGTGAGTCTCCAGATATGGGTGCTGGGACACAAACTGTACCACTTTGCAAGAGCAGCAAACTCTTGTCTGCTGACCAGTTCTCCATCACCTAGACTGCATCCTTTCAGGCGAGGATGGTGATGCAAAGGATCTTAACAAAAATTTGCAGTCTAAGTAATTCTATTTATATTTCCATTTTATCTGATGGTTGTTAACAGCTATTTAAATAGAACCGAGTTGTCATCAGCTTTTAAAAGTTCAAACTCAAATAACATGAAATGGACATTTGTTCTTTGTTATGTGTTAAATAAGTACTTTTCATTTCACCATTCCTAACGAGTCATAATTCAGATTTGGTATTTAAAATATTACTATGTTGGTCATTAGTTGGTATTATTTGAACGTTTTAAATTGCTTAAATAAATCTAGGATGCCAACTCTATATACTAATTATTTTCAGTGCTTTTTCCTCTTCTCTATAATTTAAAGTCATAAAGTAAAAATAATTTAGTTTTTTATGCATAGTTTGAGGCCAACCAAACGTTAGAAGGCAAGGTATAATTAGTACTTACTGTTTTGCCAAATAACATATTTCTAAATCTGATAAAGTTTCTCTGTGTATGATATGTGAGACCAGTACACTGTGCAGTGTCTGGTTCATTCGTGTCAACATGTAATAAGTGGCTAAGCTTCCTGATGTTTTATGACATCTAAACAATGCTATTCATGTGGAACCAATTTTGGCTAAAGAGCTCACATATTAATTTGCTCCATGAATATTCTTTAAATCTCTGTTAGTTCCAAGCCAATATACTCCCTTCTCTAAGGCTTATAAATATGTGCAGCATTTTAATTGTTTCTCCTTTAAAAGCTGTTATTTGAAAAGCTTCATATATGTATATAATATGTATTGAGTATATCCAACCCTGACTCCTTCCCTCCAATTCTCTCTTGGCACTCCCAGTGCATACCCCTCCCCCATTTTATGTTCCTTTTGGTTGTTGTTGTTTGTTTGTTTACCTTATTCCTGGCCCCCTGAGTCCAACAGTGCATGGGGGTGCGGTCATCCACTGAGAATGACAACCTACCAGTCGTCACATTGCCAAAAAAAAGTGATTCTCCCTTCCCCAGAAGCCACTAGCTGCCAATGGTCCTCAGCTAGGGTTGGGGCCTTAGGGGCAACATGTTGGAATTTTAAATTATTTTTAGATGTTTTGAAGTTAAAATATAATTACGTTGTTTCATTGCTTCCTTTTTTTTCTGCAACCCCTCCCATATACCCCCTTTTGCATTCTCTCAAATTTATGGCATATTTTTCCTTGTTTATATATATATATATATATATATATATATATATATGTGTGTGTGTGTGTGTGTGTGTGTGTGTGTGTGTGTGTGTGTGTTGTGAATGTATTATATATAAGAACATATATAATATGTAGCTGTGTGTTATATAATATATAACACACACATATGTATGTTCTAATTCAATATAACTTGTTCAGTTCTTACAATGTTACTTGTGTGTATGTGATTTTAGGGATGACCATTGGTATTGGGTAACCAACTGAGGCAGTCTTCCCTGAGGAAGATGATTTTTTCCTGCTCCCATAATTCCTTAGATATCTATAGCTCTCTGTCTATTGATGAGGGTCCCTTGAAATTTCCCACTTCCATGCTAACAAGTCTATTGATGATGTCCTTGTTAAAGTATTGTGTAAGCAGTAATGTTGCTGAGAGTTCATGGGTATAGCATGCCTGACATTTACAGGCATGGTCTTGTGCAGGTTACCACAGCTGCTGTGAGTGAGTGAGTGAGTGAGTGCAGAACCCATGTCCTGTTCAGAGGTCAGCATTTCGCAGGTCCCTACTCTATTTTCTGCTTCTTATATTCTTACCACACCTCTTCTGTCATGATTTCAACTTGTTACCTTGATTAATTTATGGTTTAACCTGTAATATGAATGCATATATACAAGCTACCACCAGAAATGCTAAATAATCTTCCAAGTAATGCATTTTGATAGATATGCGGCGTATGTTTTCTGTGTATGTCAAATAAGTCTTATACATGTGTGTATGTGAGCAGAACACAAATATCTATCTGCTAAAAATTGTGTGTTTGTTAGCCAACTTTCTACCAAAATTACCAGAGACAATCAATTTTAAACATGAAAGAATTATTTTCTCACACCCTTCATAAAAGGTTGGTCCCATTGCTTTTAGGACCTGTATCAGGGCAATAGCAGGTGGTGTGAGTGTAGGGCAAAGAAAACATAGTCACCTCGTTGCTGGGAACTGAATGTTAACAATAGGGAAGGATTAAGGTTCCATTGTCCCCTACAAGGGCATGCCTCCAATGAACTAGCCCTACTTCTTGAAAGTTCCATCTCTTCACAGTATTTCCACAGGTTGAACCTTTGGGGGACAGATCTCTCAAATAGAGCTCTCTCTCTCTCTCTCTCTCTCTCTCTCTCTCTGTGTGTGTGTGTGTGTGTGTGTATGTGTGTGCATGCCTCTGTGTGTGTGTGTGTGTATGTGTGCTTGAGAAAATAGGAGAGTGTGCATGGGGGGTACTTGAATTTGGAAGGGAAATAGACTGGGGTGCTCAAGAGTATTGGAGATCTGGTGAATAATCAAAATATACTATATAAATATATGAAAATTTCCCAGAATAGATAAAAGTTTTATTAAAAAAGGAAGAATCTTGAACAAAAAAGAATCCATGGACAAATAATTATCATATATCCATGTAGTAAGCTAGCAAGCTAAGGAGGGCCTTTTATCACAAGGAAAACGTTTAGGCAAAAAATAGGGTCCGTGAGGGAAGCTAGTGGAAAATAAGCTTATTTGGGAGGTTGATTTTTGTCATAGTGAAGCCAGTGGAAAATAAGTTTATTTGGGAGGTTGATTTTTGTCATAGTGTTTGGAACTGCATTCCATAGGCAGTGGAGTTTGAGGAGGAAGAAAAGACTACTAAAGCTAAAACAATTTATCTAAGGTATGACCAAGTTGAATGCATAGGAAGTATAATACGTGTTCATTTGGTGGGGTGTTATTCAGTATTTTCTCTTCTGTTTTAAAAGCAACAGACCCTACACATATGTAGTTATAAAAAAAAAGTAAAGATCTCTGGTTTTTATACCAGAGATACAGATCAATAGAACACCACTTCCCTTATATATCTCAAATGTTGTTCTATAAATGTAGTACTGAATGAGAATCCCACACCTTTTAGACTTTGTCAAGATATGAATGATTATCAGAAACTTAGAATGCTTCTATACAGGAAATATATGGCAGAGTTTCAAAGTACTTATCATATAAATACATGAGGGAAGAGGCTAAATATAATTTTAAAATTCACAGGTAAATAAAAGTTAAAACGGCTTTCTTTCTGTGCCGAAATCGCAGCCGCCAACATGGTGAACGTTCCTAAGACCCGCCGGACATTCTGCAAGAAATGCAGCAAGCACCAACCCCACAAAGTGACACAATACAAGAAGGGCAAAGATTCTTTGTATGGCCAGGGAAAGCGGCGTTATGACAGGAAACAGAGTAGCTATGGTGGGCAGACTAAGCCTATTTTCCGCAAAAAGGCGAAAACTACAAAGAAGATTGTGCTGAGACTGGAATGTGTGGAGCTTAACTGCAGATCTAAGAGGATGCTGGCTATTAGGAGATGCAAGCATTTTGAACTGGGAGGTGATAAGAAGAGAAAGGGCCAAGCGATCCAGTTCTAAGCTGACCTTGTTATGAAGACAATAAAATCATGAGCTTTCAAAAAAACAAGTTAAAACTTTAAAATTGAAATTCAGTAAGAACAAATTGATTAGGGTAGCTGCCTGATTGTCATGTGGGCTAACTATTGTCTGCCAAATCAAAGACAAAATTTGTTACTGGCTATTAGAAATATCCTTTATACTAAGGCCAAATAATGAGTTTTGGAATTAGACTTTATTATTTATTTATTTATGTCTGAGTTGGCCAAATATTCATGAGTCATTCAGAAAGAGTCATACAAAATTGGATTCATTGTTTTCTTTGGAAGGTGTCCTTTAATGAAGAGATTTGAGAACTAGTGGGTTGAATTGTATCATCTGCTCAAACTCATTAAGGTTCTAATGCCATAGTCTCTCTGAATACAACCTTTTTAAATAGGGATTTACAGTTTTTATAAACATAACATGATGTTGCATTGAATTGAATGTCCCCAACATCCAACAACTGGTTTCTTTATATATAAAAAAAGAAATTGAAAAAAAAAATGATGATGAGATAGAGAGAGAGGGAGAATGAGAGAGAGCAGTTGAAGACAGAAATTGAAGGGATTGACCTATGAAACCACATAGTGTCAAATATCAGCTCATCAGTGCCTCCAGCAAGAGTCAGAACAGAAAATAAAATCTAAAAGAGATCCTTCTGGGAGTATGAGCTTGTCACACCTGTGGTTCTGACTTTCAGTCTTTGGAACTATGAATGAACTTCTGGGATTTTAAGCCCCATAGTCTATTTTCCTTTAGTAGAGCAGTCTGAAGAAGGGGATCAAGGAACTGATACCTTTGGATAGGGAATGGATGGAACCCTGTGTGATTGCCTCTGTGCATTCATTACCAACAAATGTGTATTTATATTAATAGCCTTCCTCTCAAATATGTTTAATATTTACAAATGGCATGTACCAATTTAGGATAGCTAAGAGTTATTTTCTAGAAATAGTATGCTCTGTCATTGATCTATGCTTATATTACATGGAAAGAAACTTGAGGAAAATTATAGCTTATTGACAGTGAGGTTCTAGTATCTCCTATAACCTTGATTTGAGGCTTTAGACAAAAACCTTGGGATGACATCCTGGAAAGATTTGTTCAGTATCTGGCATGGCTTGTCTAAGTTTATTGTTACAATGCATTTAGAAGTGCTAGACCGGAACTTGTTTCTTAGCATTGCACCTTCCTAGAACATGACCTGCACTTGCAGAGGAACTCCGGTGTATCTGTTGATAATGAGGGTTTTGTAGGCAGTGAGCTTGAACTTTAATGTCCTTTTAGTGCTGTGAGCTGGTGACTCAGTAGATGAATAATTTCCTTAAAATAGTTTGTAAGGAATCTGAGTTATGCAACTGGCATTTGTAGTTTATTCACTTTTAAGAACCAAGTTGCAAATAATTTTAATTATGAAGTTTATTCTATTTGTTTCTTGTGATAAATGAACTGTCACTTTTACTACTAGATGATATTCTAAGAATTAAAGGAAAGGAAGTCATTTGAATTTTAAATTCCTACCCCATCACATAGGAAATGAATATTTAAAGATGAACAATAAAATTAGACTATACTTTTGAAAAATATTTCTGCTTATAAAATCAGAATTACAGAGACATGACCTTTAAAATAAAAGACAGCGTTCCGGATAAGGTTGTGGTTGTACATTGCGGTTCCTGGAAACTTCAGTTCCAATGATATGTACCCATCCTTCTTTCCTTTGAAAAACTAGCAGGGACATTTGTAAGTCAAACGATAACTTCCTAGTGATTTCAAGTTGTTGGTGGCTTCACTCCTCCCTGTCTGTGTGGATTTCCCCAAACGTGAATAAGCTCAGATGGTCAGCGGTGTTTGACTTGGCGTTTGAAATTTCTCAGAAAATGATTAACCCTGGAAAGACCCATAGCTGCTTAGGTTATTTTCTTCAGGTCACAGTGTTTGTTTGGGCACAGTGTGAAGAATAAATAGAAATACAAGGTACATTTCTTTTATCAAATTTTATTTTGCTTGAGAGGCCTTAGTATGAAAGACCCCCGAGGGATGTCTTCCTTTCGAGAGAGGCCCCCGTACCCACGAATCAAACGAAACCACACTTAGGGATGCAAACAGCAAGAGGTTTATTCGAATACACAGGTACCTGGGGCGACGAGGTCTCTTGGAAGACTTGCGAGCCCGTCAGGCTGGGGTGAGGGGTTTTTATAGGAAAGCAAAAGCGCGGGAACAGAAGTGAAAAGCGTGGTTATGGGGATTCATTCCATTGGTCAATTCAAATAAGGCTAAGAGTGCGCGCTCAGTGGCAAATTCTTGACCTTTCACCTAAATACCAAGGAGGGGGTTGTCCAGGAGCTTCACAGGACAAAAGACCTCCTCCCCCTTATTCTAATGCCTTTCATTCCAACATTCAGGGTGGTATCTTTTCTTTTTTTCCTTTTCAAGTACAGGTATAAGATGCTCATGACAAGCATGGCATAGATTGTGGCACATGTGTCAATAGCCTCACAGCATCTGTGTGCACACATGAAATTTTATAATATAACAGATTGCCAAGGCACAGTCATCATGCCATCTCTAGATGAAAGGCAGGAGACGGGAGGCAGTGTGTGTGACGGGCGCAGACAATGGAAGTCAAAACAGGAGTCGTTAGCCTCCTCATCGTTCATGGCAGCTCATCACCTAACTCGGGGCTCCCTGCTTCCTTAACTTGCATGCTTTATTCCTGCTCTCCCAACGTGGTGTCAATCAACCTTTGATGATATAATAGGAGCAGGATATAGGGGCAGGAAAGATTACTCGGTTACTGAGTACTTACTACACTTGCAAAAAGACCCTGCGTTTCTTTTCCAGAGTTCACATTGAGTAGCTCACAACTGCCTGTGCCTCCAACACTAGTGGGTCTGATGTCCCCTTTTGGCCTCCATAGGCACCTGCACATATGTAAACATACTGTCTTAGTTTGGATTTTTATTGCTGTGAAAAGACACCATGATCACAGCAATTCATTTTTTAAATTGTTTTCATTGCATTATACATTTTTCTCTATCCCCTTCCCTTCTTCCCCTCTCCCCTTTTACCCTCTCCCGTGACCCCCATGTTTCCAATTTACTCAGGAGATCTTGTTTTTGTCTCCTTCCTATCCTATTGACACATGTGCCATTAACATCATGGTGGGGAGCATGCCAGGATGCAGGCAGGCAAGGTGCTGGAACTGAGCGTCCTACATCTTGTAGACAACAGGAAGTCAGCTGCTATGCTGATGGAAGCTTGAACAAAAGAGACCTCAAAACCCACCCCAACAGTGACACACTTCCTTCAACAAGACCAAGCCTCCTAATAATGCCACTCCCTTTAGGGGTCATTTTCTCTGAAACCACCACACATACAATACCCTTCACATAAATGAAAATGGTAAAGTAAATTTTTTTACCAGAAGTGGGAGAGAGCCACTGGGGCCCTTATAACGCAACCTTCAGCAATTCAATAGATGATGGTGACTCCAGTGCGCTTTAGATGAATGCACACTATGGAATGATTTCACTTATTCAGTAGTATCAAGTAAACACTTTTTACTCGATGAAGTGGTTATCCAGAATCAAAGATAATTGGTGCATAAGGGTCCCAAAAGTAAAAAGGGGGCTGAATCACTAAGAACTAGTCTTTCCACTTAGATTTAACTCTCGGTTCTCTCACTTGTTAGCGTCTAAGAGGACTGGGTTAATGATTACAATACGAAAAACAGTACCTTTAAAAAAAGAAGCTCTTGAAAAGTCGCAGCAGTTATTATTGATGAGATCTTAAAGGCAGATAACTAGAGAAGCAGTTACATGATGGATGCATCCTAGCTTTTTCCTGATCACTGTGATAAAACACTCTGATAAACAACAACAACAACAACAACAACAACAACAAAACAGTTTACGGAAGGAGGGGCTTATTTGACTTAGGGTTCCTGAAATCTAGAGTCAATTATTTCCTGCTATCCCCATTATAAAGGATGTCAGGATAATTCTGCAACAAAATCTGCAGGTTTTAATGAAGAAAAAAATAAATATGCATTTAGAATTAACTCTCCTTATAAATAATAATAATAAAATAATAAAAATAATAAAAAATAAGATACACTTAGAATTAACTCTCCTTATTTCTAATTTGAAAACTGAGACCCTGAAAGAGACACCTATAACACTGACTCCACTCAAAAGAATATGATAATAGGTGTTAAAGAGTGAAGAATACCTGGTCCTCAAAGAGGAAATAGAATGTAATACAGCCAGTGACACTCAGGAGTGGGGTGCTTGCCTCACATGGCCTAAGGCCCTCAGTCTGATTCTCTGCAAGAAAATGGTCATCAAAGTTTGTCTATTTTGTCATTGTAACTACATAAGTACAAGTGTACAAGTGGAGAAAATAACTATTTCTGCAATATATATATATATATATAAATATATATATATATATATATATATATATATATATATATATCAGGAAGACTTTTGTTTAAGGGGTAGCTACTTGCTATCTAAACTTTACATGTGCGGAGACTACAAACCCTGCTTGCCTTTGAGGTCCCAAAGTAGCCGTAAACGAGGAAAGTATAGCCACAGCTTTTCTCATCGTACCAGTAAAATGGTGAACTGGCTGAGTAAAAAAAGATCTCTTGCTAACATACATGAGGCCTAAGATGTGATCTCCATCCACTCTCATTGTTATGGGTGAATCTTCTTTGCTCTGTGAACTGATTCCAGTGCTAATTTCTCTTCTGGAAAACCCCTCTAAGACACAACTAAGAACAGTGTTTGACAAGCAATTCCAGCATCCTTTAGGCTATCCAAATTGATAAAGAACCAACATACAGTGTAAACCTGAGGATTTTGTTTTATTTTCTTTCTGTTTTGTTTTGGTTTTGGGTTACAGCTCTAAGTTCATAATGAAATCTTGCTCCCTTGCTAGTAAAGGACTATCTAAACACAGTAAACACAGGAAGCAAACTGTTTAAACTGTATGCTTGTCGATGGTTCTTGCAAAGCATTGCTGATAAGATGAGAACTAAGTATTATTTTCGGGGGGGGGATGAAAAGAGCAGTGTGTGTGTGTGTGTGTGTGTGTGTGTGTGTGTGTATGTGTGTGTGTGTTTGTGTGTGTGTATGCGAACGTGTGTATATGTGCATACTCTTATAATCACCTAGAATACATGCCACATTTAAATAGTCATGGTTTCTGAAATGTACATAGTGCTGTTTTAAGTAGATAATTAGTTCACAAGGGTTGTATCATGGTTCCCTCTTTTTCTTTTTCTCTTTCATTTTTCCTTTTTGGGTATATTTTTGCATTTGATCATGACTGCTCTGATACACAGTGCATGCTTATGTGAATTCTTGTAAGTCTGAAAACAACCTCATATATTGTTTCCCAGAAACCTCACTATTTGTTTGAAAGAAGGTTTCTCCTTACCCTGGAACTTTGCCAAGCAGGCTAAGCTAGTTAGCCAGTCAACTTCTAAGGGTCTGCCCGTCTCTACCTCCCATTTCAGCAAAGCTAGGTTAAAGACAGTATACACACACTGCTATCCTCAGTTTTTCACATGGACATTGGGATATTGAACTTGATTCCTCATACTTGCAAGGAAACTGGGTCATATACACACCTTCTTGTTGCTTTTAGTATTCTGTCATTTGTTTCATTAAAAGAAATATTTTAAATTATATGCACGCATGTGTGCTTTGTGTGAGTATGTGCACACAAGATCAGGTCCCCACAGAGGCCAAGTATCAGATCTGGAGTTACAGGTGGTTGTGAACCCCCTGGCATGGGTGCTAGGAATTGAACTCCAGCACTCTGGTAGAGCTGTGTGTGCTCTTCAATGCTGAGCTCAATTTTCAGCCTCCATTTGTTTCTTTCTTAGTACTTGTTGTTGATTTGTAGTGTCAGCAGTTTTATAGTGTCTCTTATAACTCTTGTACACTGCCACCCATGACTTACACTCACAGACACTCACAGGCATCTGGAACCCATTCTGATGACAACCATGCTTCTTAGTAAACTCTTCTGCAGACAACTTCCAAAATTTTTTTTTAAATATGTAAAGTTTGCATTATCCCAACTTTATGTTTGCATGTGAGCGTGAGCACAACCTTGCCGTCATCAGTGTTCGGAGGCCAGGTGGCAACATGCGAGAGTCAGTTGTCTGCTTTTATCATGTGGGCTGTGAGGACTGAACTCAAGTTCTCAGGCTTGGCAGTCAGCGCCTCCCCACCGAGCCATCTCATCAGCCCCACAAACCCTGTTTGTACCATTCTCATAAGCAGCTACTAAATGCATGAGGAACACCAGCCAGCTACCACAATAGCATGTCTATATGTCCCTAGAGGCCTGGTGACAAATCTGTTCCTCCTCTAAGGGCTCGGGTGTGGGTGAGTGAGATGGCTTTCTGTGAGTGGAGGCTTCCCACTGCTCTGCAAATGCTTCGCTGCTCCCCTTAGACTGACAGAACTGGGCTGAAGACACTAATGAGGAACTGCAATTTTCACAGAAAACAACTTTCTACAGGGCTCTCTCCCTGTCTGCCTCCTCCATGTACCAGATAGCATGTCAATTCAAGTGCTTGAAATGGCATATTTAAATTTATTTAGTAATTTATCATTTAGGTTCCCTTCAAGCTGCCAACATTGGCTTTCCCTGCTAAAATGACTACTTTATCCACCTTTGAATGTGGTTTGTCTCAAGAAGAAACACATTAGTTACCTTCTTCATTAACAGGGGGATTTTCCAAATCAGACCTCCCGCTTCATGTCCAGCAGAACTTGAAAACTGTCGTTCTTTTGAGTACAAAATCTGCACATGCCAACGTACAGAACATAAGGAACAGGTTGTGTTTATGCTCCAGTGGAAAATTATGTGTCTGCCAGGAGCCGGCATCATAATATCTGTCGGAATTGTGCTTGGGAGTCATTCATCATCCCAGAAGTAAATAATTTTCTTGATGTGTTGTGGAAAAACACATCAACTTGGAGAACCATGATGGTGTGATTATAGTAATTATCAGAGGAAGCCTGGGGAGTTCCTACCATTGGATTCTGTTCTGAGTCATCATCCAGTCCCATGGTAGAGAACATCCAAAATGAACAACCCAGAAGACAGACTGTCCACTGGACAGAGGAGAGAGGAAACACCTCCAAGCAGATTTCATTGACAAATCTTTTCTGGCTAAACCTTGGGGGCAAATTATAACTGTGGATCTTTGAATTTGAAAAAGGGTTATAAATGGTCTCATAAAATAAAAATACAAAAAACAACATTCTTTTTTTAATTATAGTATGTGAGCCTATGCCTCCATGCCCCACCTTCTCTCCTTTCCTGCCCCTCCCATCCATCTCCTTTGTCCCTTTCGCAGGTTTATTTCTACTTGCATTCCATATGTACAGACATGATTCTATGTGTCTATATAAACTTTCATTTCGCATTTACAGACATTATTCTATGTGTCTGTATAAACTTCCATTTTATAGGTACAGACGTGATTCTATGTGTCTATGTAAGAATCTAGGGACCACACACAAGAGTAAATGCGATGTCTGTCTGACCTAAATTGTCTAATATGATCATCTCCCACCGCAGCCATGTTTCTACAAATGACACAGCTTGATTCTTATTTATGTATAAGAACAATTCTCCAGTGTATATATACCACATTCTCTTCACCCATTCCTCTGCTGTCATCTAACTTGGTTCCACAACATAGCAACTGTGAACAGTGCTGCAATAGGCATTGATGTGAAAGTAGCTGCATGCTGTGTTAATTTAGCATCCTTGAGGTAAACGCTAGAGATACTCTGTTTTTACAAATGACTTTATCATTTTGGTTGGCAGCGACATTTTCAGTGCTAGGAATTGAGCTCAGAGGCTTACGTGTGCGAGCACTTAACCAGTGACCTAATGTCCATGGGGGTAGCTACTCCTTTATTTTAACTTGTCCTTATATTTGTACAAATTTGTATGACATTTCTTCATTTGTGTGTAGATGTGTGTGGGTGGGGTGGAGTTGGGGGAGGTGTGAGTTTAGGTGTGTGAGTACCACAGTCCATGTGTAGAGAGGGCACCTTTTGGGAGTGGGTTCTCTCCTTCCACCATGTGATTATCAGAGATTAATTCAGGTCATCAGACTTGTCTTCAAGCACCTTTATCGGCTGAGCTATGTTGCCAGCCTATGCTTGTGTTCCTCAAAGATGGGAATCACATTAGTTTCTGTAGCACAAGTAATAAAAACCAAAGACAGATATTGTGATTCAAGCTGAAGGTCAGAAAAGCAAAGCATGCAGCCACTAGAGAGACTTTTTACCTCTACCAAATCTTCAGACTAAAGGAGTGATATCCTGTCTCCACAATCCTCAAACTCCACACTCCACTGAGTTCCTGCCTCTTTCCCTTTATATTCATCTGTCCATCCAGGCATATTAATCCTGTCTCCACCTCCCTAGTCGTGGGACTAAAGGCGTATGATTCCAAGTGCTGGGATCACCTTTCTGTGAGCTGTTTTTCTTTTAGACAGATTCAATCTTGCGTGGCCCAGGGTGGCCTTGAACTCACAGAGATCCGTCTGCCTCTGTCTCCCGAGTCCTTGGATTAAAGGTGTGTGTCACCACTACCTGACCTGTATGGCTGACTAATATGGCTGCTTTGCCCTCTGATCTTCAGGCAAACTTTATTTAGTAAAGCCCAAATAGTATATTACTATGAGTTTCATTTCTCTTTTAATATCTACAATAGTGTCTAATATACAGTGAGTAATGGATTTGACTAAGTTTGCTTGCTGAGTTGACTATGAAATTTTCAAGAAACATGCAAGCTCTTTGATAACATCATTGGTAACTTTGTCATGGTGGTAGCATTTTGTACCATAAAGCTGGCATGGAAAGATTTTTGCTTTTATGTTTTTTCTTTTGCCTAAAACTATGTCACTAAACAATTATCATCAAACCATTAGGAGATATTAAATGGCAAGTGAACAAACAGTGAGTAAGTATTAATACAATACAAGTTGGAAACAATACAAATACATAAATAAATAATAATAATTAGATAACACAATTCAATTCAATCTCCTCCATTAGTAAACTCATAGAGTTAAATAAGGTAAAATATGTGTAAATTATTATCACGATTTAGTACAAACTTGGGTTTTACCACCAGTTAGTCAGGCATGTTTAATGCAAGATATTTACATTCTTTAATGTCAAAATAACTTGTTCAATTGTTGGTGTGTGTGTGTGTATGTGTGTGTGTGTGTGTGTGTTAAAAATGGTAGTAATAATGCTGGGGAGATGGCTCAGCTGGTAAAGCACATTACTTGAAAGAACCCATTTCAATCTTTTATATCCACATAAAAAATTTCAGGTGTGGCAGTGTGTGTTTGTCACTCTAGTCCTGGTAAAGAAGAGACAGGTAGACACCTGGATTCATTGGCCAACCAGCCTGGCTTTCTTGGCAAGTTCCTGGTCCATGGTCATGTCTCGATGAATAAGGTGAATGGTGCCTGAGGAATAACAACTGAGGTTGATCATGACCTCCACGTGAACATATATGTGCACATGCACACTTGTATGTGGGCACCAGCAGATGTGAGCCTGTTCCACCTTGACTGGAGATCAGAGATTTATAGACTGTTTTTTGATCTTTCAAAGTTGTTCACAACAGATGGGGTTACAAATCCTGATCTAGGGTGTGATTACTTGGTGTTTGGAACATTAAGATAGCCCGTAGAGTTGGATCCCCTCAGCCCTGACCAAAGATCAGACATTCAAGTCTATTCCTGCTCTTTCAGCTCCTTCATCTTACAATAGGAGGTTTGTCATAGTGGATGGCTGTCTACAAGATATTTGGTCTAGGGTGTGCTCACTTCATATACTGCCCAAAATATCAAATACTTGATATCTCAAATATTGAAGAAAGTAATTGTTCTGGTTGTCATTTGTATCGTGTTAATACAGTCTTTTGCCTTATTCCCTCCCTTTTGTATCAGGGTATAAAAGCATATGAAAATAAATGCAGGTGAACTCAGTGCTCAGTATTCACTGAGTAGCCCAACCTTATGCTATCCTATCTCTCTGTGTTTCTTTAAAATCTCTGTTCCTCCTACCTAACATTTCTAATCGACACATCACTACCCATCACAAACTCATTGTTGCTGGACTGCAACAGAAGTTATCCCAAAATATCTTTTACCACACACACACACACACACACACACACACACACACACACACACATTCAGTCATTCATGACTCTTCATATTAAACATCATGGAAAGTAAATATACAAATTTTTGTAATGTGTCAGATGAATCATTAGGGAAAAGCAGCTTCACTTGACTCTACTTTAGAAGCAAAAAAAAGTTTGTAGAGAAAAAGAAGGAAAGAACTAGAATGTGTGAGAAAAGATATGGGGAACAATAGGGTTTACTCCATTAGATTGCTGCCTGGCCTTTGAGTTCACTAGTTACTAATATAAGGAGTACATACTAAATTCTTTAACTTGGTTTGGATGTCCTAATGCCTGCAAAACAGCCTTATGAACTGTGAAATCTGAGCTTACTATGACTTGAGTATTGTTGTACACTGCTAAATTGCAATTTTTTAAAAGAAGAATCATTCATTTAGGTTATTGTGTTTGGGGTCATGCTGATTAAACACTTGAAAATATTTTAGGTATCTAGCTAATTGAGTTTTTTATGTAGTTCATGCCTTTTGTAATAAATAAAACTAAAATTGAAAAATCAATACACGTCAAGGAAAGCATGTATCAATATTAGAACACAAAGCAAATCATCTGACCCATTGTGTTTTGCTAACTACTCTTCAAACTATGCAGTAGGCTATGTCTTTTTAAGGAGATGTTTTAGTGCATAGTTGATGCAATGGGAGGGGTGCTAGCTAAGTGAAGGAAGTGCTTGCAGCAAAGACACAAAAAATCCAAGTACTCACCTCCCATGTAAAAATCAAGTCCTGGTGAAGCATTCCTATAATCCAGTCACTGGAGAAGTAGTGTTGAGCCAATTCAGTTGAAGTGGGAACTCAAGTTCACCAAAACATCTTATTTCATCAAAAATACATAATAAATAAAGTAAAAGAATATCCTGATATCAATATTTGGCTATCATGTACACTAAGCACACACATATCCAACACAGACAAACACACACACACACACACACACACACACACGATTGCCTCAGTTTTCCTAAATTGTGACAGCCATAAACAATGTATAATAAATATACGTATGTATATATCATCTTTATGTTTATGTGTAAATACAGATGAAGAAAATTTTCATAGATATAACATTACATATAGTGACTGTAATAGTATGCTCTGTCCCTTTAAGAGACAAGCCATGTCCACTCCTTCTCCTATCTGCCAAGGCAAGCTGATCTTCAGCTTCCAGCCTGAGTCTCTTCCTTTTCCATCTCTTTTTAGAAGAGGCAGCTTCTGTCTCTCACTTCTTCCCACTTCTCACCTTCCCTCCTCTCTGTTTCTTTCTCTCTGCCTCTCTCCCTGCTCTTCTCCCCTTCTTTCCTTTCCCTCCTTAACCCACTAAATAAATATCCAACCTCAGTCTGCATGGTGTGCTTATCCATGTCTCTATCTCTTGCCCACTGCATGGCTCCCTGCCCAAGACCAGCCACCTTCAGAGACCTGCAGCATGGTCTTGTGGTATTCCCACCTGTCTGTCTCTCCTTGTGCGACTGGCTGCCCTCCCTCATCCACCACATGGTTCCATGCCTGGGACTCATGGCCTGCTGCAGCCACTTGGGAAACTACACTATCCCTGCCTGGGAATGGCTGCTTTTGGAACCCGCTACGCACTGTCTGCCACCACTTCAGGGGCTTGCAGCATGTTCTCATGACCTGCTGCCCGTTGCAGCCACTTAGGGATCCACAGTATTTTATTTAAACCATAACAGTGACATAGATTGTTAAAAATCAAAGATAAATAAATACTTCTATATGACAAAGTCTCGGACTTGGAAATGCCAGGTAAATTAGATTTAAAATCTGAACAGGTAAGAGGAAATTGTTCTACAAAGACAATCTTTGGAAATGTAAGAGAGTATCTTTGATCCATACGTTCAAAAACACTTAACAATTCATCTCTGGAATATTTGCTTGCATAATATGCAAAGTGCCCCTTAACATTTTGCATTGATTATTAATGAGTGATCATGTCCATCAATTTATCTTAATATATTTCTCTACATTCATTTTCTGCAATTTGCCTATCATCCTTTGGTTTATAAGCACTCTGCTAGTGAATTCCTGACACTGTTCATAATTACTACTTAGTCCATCCTTACACTTGTTCTCTATAGCGCTGTTTGCTGTATCAATACAATGAATTTTTGTTCAGTGAAATCTGTGGTTATTCTTTACAATTTTACTGGAAAGGCACACAAACCTTTTCCTTTCCCATGTAGGCACTGGTAAATGCATACAGTACTTGTATTTAAATATGTGACTCGGGATTATTTGTTTTCAAGGGGTACCAACTACTGAGTGACCCTATCACATTTCTCCTCCATCAGAAACACTTGATGTCTCATATTCTAACTGTCAGTCTGTCTCCTATGTAGTTATATCTTAATTTAACCTTTAAAAAAAACTATTTCCCATCATTAATTGTAGTCCCAAACCTACACACATTTTCTAAGTTTAGTCTGCTGTATTGTTTTAAAGTTATTTAGGGAGAATTCTCTATCATTTTTGTACAATTTATATGAACTCTCTGAAATTTTCTTCTAGATAATTGCGAGATGGCACAATGATTAAGATCACTTGTTGCTCTTTCAGAGGATGAGGACTTGGTTCACAGTACCCACAGTGGCTCACTATTGTCTGGAAGTCAAGTTTCAGTGGATATGGCAATCACTGGTGGTAGATACCCAAACTGCAACAAGTACATACATGCAGAAAAAACACATAAAATAAAAATAAAATGAATCTTAAAATAATTAAATACAAGCATATACCAGAAATAAACATATAAATTAGAATTAATATTGGGCATACACCAAATTTATTGTTGGGGTTGAGGTAGCTGACATGATACAAAACTACATTTTTTCATCACAAAACAAAGTAGCTTTCTATTTATTTAAAAGTTTTTGCCTTATTAGAGCTTTATAGTTTCATGCATAAGAGTCCTGCATATTTTTAGTAAAGTTATTTTTAAGATAGTTTTGGGCTTGCTACCATGAATATGATTTTTTTGAAAATTGCATTTCCTACCTTAGTATTATTTCCAAAGTAGAAAATATTGTATATGTTTATTGTGAACTTTTATCAGGTTTTTAAAATCCTTTCATACTTGCAGTGTCATCCTTAGTTGGTTCATGGTTGGATCTTTTTTCTTTCATCTTTGTTATGGCTTTCTTTTTCAGTATTTTCTGCATTTTTCCAGACCTCTGGCATTGTGTTGACAAACAATTTTACAATCCTAGGTAGATAAGCAGGCATGTGTAACATGTTTTCTTTATTTTGATGCCAAGACTTTCAGGATTTGTTATGTGACCTAATGTGGGATTCCACTCTGAATGCTGTGAATATCATTGGTTAATAAAGAAACTGCTTTGGGTCTGTAGCAGAGCTATAAGGGAACAGAGCTAGGCAGGGAAAACTAAACTGAATGCTGGGAGAAAGGAGGTAGAGTTAG